>NC_069504.1:793221861-793406861 GCF_027579735.1 Bombina bombina
ATGAGGATGCACTCGTCAGGATTTTTCAGTGTTACCCGTTAATGTAACGTTTCGGGGTGTTAGCCCCTTCGTCAGACAGATTATTATTTTGTCTTGTCTGATGAAGGGGGTAACACCCCAAAACGTTACAATAAAGGGTAACACTGAAAAATCCTGGCGAGTGCATCCTCATTTCCTGCTCTTATATATATATATATATATATATATATATATACATAGATATATATTTTTATATTTTTCTACAGATGTATTTACATATATATATATACACATAAATACATATGCACACACATATAGACATATATATATATGTTCATTGGAGCCCTTTGCAGTTAAGTAGATGAAAACATGTTAAAGCATATTTATTTATGCAATCATATTTAATAAAGTGTTAACTATGTTTTTACTATAAATAATTCACATTCCAATGTTATGCACATAGCAGAATATGTTATATGTATTTATAAATAGATATTCCTATCTATCTATCTATCTATCTATCTATCTATCTATCTATCTATATATATATATATACCTATATCACTTTTTTTGCTCCATTGAAGTCTCTGTGGAAATACGTTAATGTGATTGCGATATTCAAAGTTTGGCTTTTGTGTGCATTGGCTTACCGCGTGAGGGGAAATTTTTAAGTTTCAACTTGGAATACGAGTGCTACCCGACTCACGGCAAAATCTTGCTTCTAGTGGAGTTAGCGTGCGAGCAGGAGAGCGTTAAATACCACTCCTCTTGTTATCTGGCCCTTTATGGGTTTATCTATACATATATGCATGAATGTGTGTGTATGTGTGTACATGTATGTATGTGCAAAGATACAAAGAATGCAACATTTGCTTATCTATGTGTGCCATAATTCTTTCTGGAATACAGTAGTATTTTGGATTTAAAAAAATCTATTCTGTTATGATGTCACATACCTTTTGCCTGTCTTACGCTTATGTATTTATGTTATTGTGTCTCCTCAGATTCTTCCTCAAATTCTTTCTCAAGTGCAACCAAAACTGCCTGAAGACTGCAGGGAACCCACGGGACATGAGGAGGTTCCAGGTCAATATTACTACATTCTCCTATTTTTAATATTTTATAAGTGCCTTTCATTTTCCCCCCCATATATTCTTGTAGTAAAATATATTTAAACTCACCCTCTTTATGAAGGTTTGACTGGTATCTCATTTAGAGACTTTAGTAGTGTTGGGGCAACTATTGTACCACATGACAGCTAACTTATATATATGTCTCTAGATACTGCTCCATGTAACCTCTCCTCGCAAATCCAGATATTAATCTACATACTTTCTCCCCATTACTCCAAATATTTCCTCACATAGCCACCCCACATATCTCCAGATATTCCTTTGTTACTTCTACACATAACACCAGATATTGCCCTACGCATATCCTCACCTTATAACTCCAGATATTGCTCCTCAGAACCTTTTTTCTATTACTCTAGATATTGCTCCAAATAACCTCTTCCTATTACTCCAAATATTGCTCCAAATAACCTCTTCCTATTACTCCCGATATTGCTCCATATAACCTCTTCCTATTACTCCAGATATTACTCCATATAACCTCTTCCTATTACTCCTGATATTACTCCATGTAACCTCTTCCTATTACTCCTGATATTGCTCCATATAACCTCTTCCTATTACTCCAGATATTACTCCATGTAACCTCTTCCTATTACTCCTGATATTGCTTCATATAACCTCTTCCTATTACTCCAGATATTACTCCATATAACCTCTTCCTATTACTCCTGATATTGCTCCATATAACCTCTACCTATTACTCTAGATATTGCTCTATATAATCTCTACCTATTAATCTAGCTATTGCTCCATATAACCTCTTCCTATTACTCCAGATTTTGCTCCATATAACCTCTTCCTATAACTCCAGATATTTCTCCATATAACCTCTTCCTAGTACTCCAGATATTGTTCCATATAACCTATAGCTATTACTCTAGATATTGCTCCATATAACCTCTTCCTATTACTCCAGATATTACTCCATATAACCTCTTCCTATTACTCCTGATATTACTCCATATAACCTCTTCCTATTACTCCTGATATTGCTCCATAGAACCTCTTCCTATTACTCCAGATATTACTCCATATAACCTCTTCCTATTACTCCTGATATTGCTCCATATAACCTCTACCTATTACTCTAGATATTGCTCTATATAATCTCTACCTATTACTCTAGCTATTGCTCCATATAACCTCTTCCTATTACTCCAGATTTTGCTTCATATAACCTCTTCCTAGTACTCCAGATATTGTTCCATATAACCTATAGCTATTACTCTAGATATTGCTCCATATAACCTCTTCCTATTACTCCAGATATTGCTCCATATAACCTCTACCTATTACTCTAGATATTGCTCCATATAATCTCTACCTATTACTCTAGCTATTGCTTCACATAACCTCTTCCTATCACTCCAGATATTTCTCCATATAACCTCTTCCTAGTACTCCAGATATGGTCCATATAACCTATAGCTATTACTCTAGATATTGCTCCATATAACATCTCCCTAATACTCCAGATATTTCACCAATTAACCTCTTCATGTGACTTGAGATATTGCTTCACATACTCTCTCTCTACAGTGCTTAATATAACTGTATTATTGCTCCATGTAACCTCTTCTTTCCTATTACTCTTTGTTACTGATCCACCGAACCTTTCAGTATAGCTCGTCATATTACTCAAGAAGACATTATTCTGTACATTTTGTGTTTATGATATAACCAATCAGCTCCTAGTCTGGCTCCTGTCACATCTTAGTGACAAGCTGACACTTCAGGACCTTTTAAACATGGAAACAGTTAAAGTGTTGGAGGGGGCCCCTGACCTTGATCTGTTTAACTAAGATGTAAAGATTTGCCAAGGTCATGGGGTCTTAGTGAAGTGTTTCTCAGCATGGCTGTGTGTGACCCCAAACCCCCGGAGGATTCCCAGTACTGTACAGGAGAGAGTGAGATCGCTGGAGGAGGAAATCCAGCAGAGGGAAAACTAACAAAGAAAGAGAATAATGTGAAGTGGTTATATGTATAAGATGTATACATTTGTGCGTACGGTTGTGTAACCCAAGTACAAACAACTCTGTAGATAAAACAAATACTTGTCTGTATAAAATACACATATGCTACTCTCTGTGTAACTACAGATACATATATATTGTTCAATGTACATCTATACTGTTTAATATATAACACATTTACAAATTCCAGTATTTAACACACATTCCGGTATCTTAGAAAAATATATGCAAAAATACCCTTAAAGGAATATGAAACCCCAAATGTTTCCTTCAAGATTCAGATAGAGCATACAATTTTAAACAACTTCCAATTTATTTTTATTCTCTAATTTAGTTCTCTTGATATCCTTTTTGAAAATAATACCAACTGTAGGTAGGCTCAGGAGCTGGGAGCTTGCTGCTGATTGGTGGGTGCAAATGTATGGCTCTTGTCATTGACTTACTGATGTGTTTAGCAAGCTGCTCCCAGTAGTGCATTACTGCTTCTTTAACAAATGATACCAAGAGAATGAAGCACAACTGATAAATGAACTGGAAAGCCTCTTTAATTTATTTGCTCTGACATGATCTTATTTCTTTCATGGGTTTCATGTCAATGGGTCTGATCTGTCTTCTGATGTGAGTATAGAACTGACAGGGTTTACAGCAGTATGGGTCTGATCAGAACTGTGATGTAGGGAGATAAAATGATAGGGGCTTTAGTGCCAGGGGTCTAAACTTAAAGGGACACTGAACCCAAATTTTTTCTTTTGTGATTCAGACATAGCATGCCATTTTAAGCAACTTTTTAATTTACTCCTATTATCAATTTTTCTTCATTCTCTAGGTATGTTTATTTGAAAAGCAAGAATGTAAGTTTAGATGCCGGCCCATTTTTGGTGAACAACCTGGGTTGTCCTTGCTGATTGGACAGCACCAATAAACAAGTGTTGTCCATGGTATTGAACCAACAATTTGCTGGCTCCTTAGCATAGATGCCTTCTTTTTCAAATAAAGATAGCAAGAGAATGAAGAAAAATTGATAATAGAAGTAAATTAGAAAGTTGGTTAAAATTGCATGCTCTATCTGAATCATGAAAGAAAAAAATTGAGTTCAGTGTCCCTTTAAGTTTAATGTAGGCATATTACTAACAGGCAATAGGTTTGATTGCTGGTCTGATGTGGGCATATAACTGATAGGAGAGCAGGACTATAGGATTTGATATGTGGTCTGGTCATTGACCCACATACCCCTTCCTCCCAATCTCAAGTCCTATACATAGGAATTTTGTAGACAACAGCTTATAACCCCAATGCTCAATATGTATGATACAGATACAAACAACTATATTATAGTCAATTATTAGAATGCATCAGCTTTAGATATTTTTACTGTTAACTAATATAACTGTCTTCAACAACATACTGCTTCTGGCATCCAGCAGTACTATTTGTTATTTAATTAAAAAATAATTATTTATATGTTTATAATATCTATAGTGGGTTATATCCTGAAGACGGATTATCAAGAAAGTAGAGGTACCTTATCAAAGAAGAAATTTTGGAATTTACTTAAGTGTTCTTTAATAAAATGTAAAATTGTATCTTATCCCGGAGATATCATACAGTTACCTATGTGATTGACATATTTGGCATCCCATGAAAACTCATATATAATATCTTCTCTGTTCCAGGTTGTTCTCTCTACAACGGTGAATGTAGATGGACATGTCTTGGCCGTGTCTGATAACATGTTTGTTCACAATAACTCCAAACATGGAAGGAGAGCGAGACGGCTAGATCCCACGGAAGGTACGGACGCTAGTCTGGAGTACGGTACGAAGCTTCATCCTCTATATGTGTCCATAATCAAAATTATATGGAAAGATCAGACAGCATGTAGAGGATTGAATATACAGCACTCAGGACCATTTACAGGACTAGACTGCAAGTGGTGCACTATTTTTTCCCTCATTTAAGCGTTAACTGCTCTCAATGTATGAAATGAGTGCGATCGGATTAGCGCTGATCTTACAAGTTGAAAGTAACATTAAGGATTTATCGTGATTATGCTAACTCTCTCTCCCCGTAGACTTCTATGAGTGTACTTAAGAAAGGCTTTTCTATTTATCACTTGCACGATAACCCAAACCCGACACTGTGCCAGATCAACTGTGCTAAATCCAAAAGTGCGTTAGGAAAACTTAAAATTCCTATGATCTTAAATTAGAAGAAGTTGATTGTGTACATTTTTCTGTAAAATATATAGCTATACCTAAATATCTATATGAATTTATACAGATGTTGATATAGATAGACAGATTGCATATACAGTATATAGAATTCTATATTTAAAAATAAAAAGTGAAGAACATAGGAATTTCAAACATTCAAAACACTAAAACATTAAAATGGATTCAAAATAATATTGTATGTTTAAAGGTATTTGACTGGAAAGGGAGAGAGAGTATAAATGTATGTATGTGTGCGTATACATATTAACGCATATAAACACAAAAATACTCATGTAGACATATATATTCACATATATAGACATGTATACATACACACATACATATTTTAATTATTTATATATATATATATATATATATATATATATATATATATATATAAATCTGATTTACCATAGACTTGTAATATCAAATTGCATGCTAATGTTAGCGTTGTCCAACAATATATTTTTTATCGCATCCTGCGCTATCATTATTGCACCACTTGTAATCTGGGCCACAATTTTTTTTCCAATGTTTATCAACTAATACACGGTGCTCACATAGTTCATTTTCTGTTTAAGCTGCGGCATGTACATACAAGAGTATATGCTCTGCATCTAAGTTTAGAATTAATATTTCATGAAGCTGTTTCCACTGCGTCTTTGTACGATGCCTATATAAGTATACTGCTCCTAATACACAATGCAGACACACTTTTTACATGATCTAGTTTGTTAGAGCTTGCCATTTTTGCTTTAATAATTTTAGCTTAATATGGGTCAGATTACAAGTGGCGCACTATTTTCTTCTCCCGCTCACAGTAAATTTTTAACGCTGGCGGATTAGCATGTGTATTAAAAGTTAAAAGTAAACTATTTGTGCAAGCGAAACCCTATGTGCAATGACTGCAGGAGCAGAAGAAAAAAAACTAACACTTATTGCTCGTGCGCTGACCTGACACCACGTTAGACCTACAACGCTAAACCCAAATGTATTTATAAATATTTTACATTCCAATGTTTTTCACATAGAAGAAAATGTTCTTTTTATTTTTGAATCTATATTTCTATATATATATGATTAATGTTTGTAAAATATATACCTATACCTATATACCTAAATTAATATATACAGGTATATAGATACAGATATAGAAATAAATATTTATTTCTAAGTGAAAAACATTGGAATGTTAAATATTAAAATTGTTAAAAAAATGTTTTTCAACTTTTAAGGTATTTGAGTGGAAAGGGCTCCAAAATGTATATATATATATATATATATATATATATATATATATATATATATATATATATATATATATATATATATATATATATATATATATATATATATATATACATATATATATGTGCATTTATGTGGGTATATACATTTATAAACACATAAATACACATGTATATACATTTATAAACACACATATATATATATATATATATATATATATACACAGTATATACACCCATGCATATATTTAGACATACCATATACCTTTAAACCCTTCTAGAAAAATGTTGTGTATATATGTGAGTGTAACACTTTATGTTGATGCACTTATGTCGCGTTTCGTGAAGGTTTT
Organism: Bombina bombina; assembly: GCF_027579735.1. NCBI lineage: Eukaryota > Metazoa > Chordata > Amphibia > Anura > Bombinatoridae > Bombina > Bombina bombina. Next base: position 793,228,763 of record NC_069504.1, read on the forward strand.
TCTTTTTTACATTTACTCTTTACAGTAGGTTTTCAATCATGCTAATCCGTAGAGCGCACTCCTTTAGTTTCAACTTGTAATAAGCGAGCGTTTTAGCGTGGTTGCGATATTGCTTATCCCGACCTGCTGTAACTTTAGTGCACCACTTGTAATCTAGATCTATGTGGTTAAACACATATCTACAGTCCTGCATGGGAGTCCCAAGCATTGCAGCTCCTGAGGAGTACATGACCAGCACATGCACCTGACACTCCTAATTGGTTTGCAGGCTGTGTTCTGCTTTGGAGCTGCACTGTTTTTGGTTTCCAAAACACATAGGCCTAGTTTCCATTGCTCTTGTAAACTATATAAACTGGTAGTAACATAGGATATTACCATAGGCTTTAGCAGTGATGCTTGTTATCACCACTTTACTTGGTTTACAACAGCAACAGAAATTAGGCCATAGTTAGCTAGGATCAGTAATGAAAACATGATAGGCTCTAAATAATAGATAGTGTAATATTTGCTTTTGAATGTCCCTTTAATACAATGGGAAATTACTACAAATATACAGACATCAGAATAAATAAACCTTACCAACTCCTAATACAGCTGTTGTGTATGTCCCTTTCTTCTGTTCCTAATAAACAGACATCTAAACAGTTACCTCTCACCGCCTTCTAATATACTGCACATGTACCTATTACCTCCTTCTTATACACAGACATCAGATCATATAGTTATCACCTCCTCCTAATACACACAGGCACATACCTCTCATTTCCTCATAATAAACAGCCATCACATCATATATCGTCTTTTATCAAACAGACGTCAAGACATTTTACTTTTCACATCCTTTTTATACACAGACATCATGATATGCACCTTTCTTCTCCTAATACACAGACATCATGATATGCACCTCTCTTCTCCTAATACACAGACATCAGGATATACACCATTCTTCTCCTAATACACAGACATCATGATATGCACCTTTCTTCTCCTAATACACAGACATCAGGATATGCACCTTTCTTCTCCTAATACACAGACATCAGGATATGCACCTTTCTTCTCCTAATACACAGACATCAGGATATGCACCTCTCTTCTCCTAATACACAGACATCAGGTTATGTTCCTCTCTTCTCCTAATACACAGACATCAGGATATGTACATCTCTTCTCCTAATACACAGACATCAGGTTATGTTCCTCTCTTCTCCTAATACGCAGACATCAGGATATGTACATCTCTTCTCCTAATACACAGACATCAGGATATGTACCTCTCTTCTCCTAATACACAGACATCAGGATATGTACATCTCTTCTCCTAATACACAGACATCAGGATATGTACATCTCTTCTCCTAATACACAGACATCAGGATATGCACCTCTCTTCTCCTAATACACAGACATCAGGATATGTACCTCTCTTCTCCTAATACACAGACATCAGGTTATGTTCCTCTCTTCTCATAATACACAGACATCAGGATATGTACATCTCTTCTCCTAATACACAGACATCAGGATATGTACATCTCTTCTCCTAATACACAGACATCAGGATATGTACATCTCTTCTCCTAATACACAGACATCAGGATATGTACATCTCTTCTCCTAATACACAGACATCATGATATGCACCTTTCTTCTCCAAATACACAGACATCAGGATATGTATATCTCTTCTCCTAATACACAGACATCAGGATATGTACATCTCTTCTCCTAATACACAGACATCAGGATATGTACCTCTCTTCTCCTAATACACAGACATCAGGATATGCACCTCTCTTCTCCTAATACACAGACATCAGGATATGTACCTCTCTTCTCCTAATACACAGACATCAGGATATGCACCTCTCTTCTCCTAATACACAGACATCAGGATATGCACCTCTCTTCTCCTAATACACAGACATCATGATATGCACGTCTCTTCTCCTAATAGACAGACATCAGGATATGCACCTCTCTTCTCCTAATACACAGACATCAGGATATGCACCTCTCTTCTCCTAATACACAGACATCAGGATATGCACCTCTCTTCTCCTAATACACAGACATCAGGATATGTACATCTCTTCTCCTAATACAGAGACATCAGGACATGTACATCTCTTCTCCTAATACACAGACATCAGGATATGTACATCTCTTCTCCTAATACACAGAGATCAGGATATGTACCTCTCTTCTCCTAATACACAGACATCAGGATATGTACATCTCTTCTTCTAATACACAGACATCAGGATATGTACATCTCTTCTCCTAATACACAGACATCAGGTTATGCACCTTTCTTCTCCTAATACACAGACATCAGGATATGCACCTCTCTTCTCCTAATACACAGAGATCAGGATATACACCTTTCTTCTCCTAATACACAGACATCAGGATATGTACATCTCTTCTCCTAATACACAGACATCAGGATATGTACATCTCTTCTCCTAATACACAGACATCATGATATGCACCTCTCTTCTCCTAATACACAGACATCAGGATATGTACCTCTCTTCTCCTAATACACAGACATCAGGATATGTACCTCTCTTCTCCTAATAAACAGACATCAGGATATGCACCTCTCTTCTCCTAATACACAGACATCAGGATATTCACCTCTCTTCTCCTAATACACAGACATCAGGATATGTACATCTCTTCTCCTAATACACAGACATTAGAATATGTACCACTCTTCTCCTAATACACAGACATCAGGTTATGTTCCTCTCTTCTCCTAATACACAGACATCAGGATATGTACATCTCTTCTTCTAATACACAGATTTCTGGATATGTTCTTCCCTTCTAATACACGGACATCAGGACATATACATCTTGGGTCCTCCTAAATCACAGATAACAGAATGCATTCTACTTACCTCCAAATACACAGACACCATATACTGCTCACAGGGATATTCAAAAAGATTCCAATAAAGAACCTTTAACTTTATTGCTATGTAAAAGACCTCACAGCTGTGACCTCTTCTTTCTACAACTGCTTATGTGAGAAATCTCCATATCATTGAGATTTTTTAATATTATTTTATTATCTTTTCTTTTTTTTGTCCCCCATCCCATCTATGTACTGTATTAACCATGAGAGAAATTGGAAGAAAATGATTTAATCAGTAAGGAATTTTGTTTGGTGTTAATTTTCCCCCAGTGGACGGTCAAACGGTAGAATTAAATCCCAGGTTACAAAGCTAGGATGAAATCCAGCCTTAGTTGAGTTGATTGGAAGTGATTGACTGGCTGCTAGGGTTTGGAACCTTGCCCGTGATTTTCAGCACCTCTGACCCTGTCAATGTTGGAAACCGAGTGATAGATTAAGCTTTGTTATGGCTTCTGGTGTAATATAAATGTCCTGAGGCCTTTTCATATGGAAGGGGAAGATGGTATAGAAATACAGATAAGAATGTCTTGGTCCACCTGCTATGAAACCTCATACTTTGTATGACCTATAGAGTCATACAACCATAAAAACAAACCTTAAGTAGAGAATAACCTATATCATTATAAAATTATTGTTTCTATAAACAATTCATGATATTTAACATTTTCTCTGTTCCGCATAAAAAAAAGAAAGTTTCAAAATGCGTTTTGGGGGGATTCTTTCTGTACTGAAAAAACAACATGGGAGATGTCCCTGCCAGCCAGTGAGCAGTAAAGTCCTGGGACTCCATTGTACACAATCATGCACATATTCAACTGCTGCTTTTTCATATACATGATAAAAAAATATTTGAGTAATATGTCCAATTAATATTCTCAATATCTGTTTGCTTTTAGTTAGGGTAGTTTAATGTGTCTCTAGAATAAGTGGGTACAGTGATAATTTCAAGATTTTGAGTTGGTAGGAAAACCACTCTTTGAAATCTATTTTGAACACTATAATATATTCATTAGAGACATTTCTAATTTTCATAATGTAATCATCATGAGATAATTTAAAGGGACTCTAAAATCACGTTTCTCTTTATTGCATCTAAAAGATGGCCTTCAAAAGGGACATTGAATTACAATAGATTACAATTTGTGCGCTAAAGTTAGCGTGGGTCGCAATAAGCAATATAGTGATGCGCTAACTTATGCGTATATTACATGCCGAAAGTAAATGGTTGTGATCGAGCTCAAACAAAAGTTGTGCTCAACGGATTAGCACGAGTGAAGACCTTGTGTAAAGTGTAAGGGTTAAAAAAAAAAGTGCACCAAAACACAACATAAATACTTTTAAATAAACTATTGCACTCATATACTGTATAATAAATACTTTCTGATAAAAATATTTAATGTAAATATTAATAAAAATCTTAACAGGTATATGGTATATGAAAATGTGACTGGAAAGGGCTATAACATATGTATGTATATATGTCTATATATGTGTGTATATATATATTTTATTTATATATATATATATATATATATATATATATATATATATATATATATATAAAAATATATAGGTGTATACATATGTATTTACGTGTTTATATATGTAAAAACATACATATATTCACATATAAACACATATATATATTTATATATGTGTGTGTGTGTATATATATATATATATATATATATATATATATATATATATATATATATATATATATATATATATATATATATACACTTTGGAACCCTTTGCATTCAAATGCATTTAATTATGTAAAATCCTTTTTATTCAGTTTTAACATTTAATATGGTTTACTGTGTTTTTGCTGTAAACATTTTACATTGCAAATGTTCATATATATCTAGGCCTGTATATATTTTTCTATAGATATATATATTTAAAAAAAAATTCAGACATATAGTGAAATATATATTGAAAAATAAATAAAATCGGATAGCGCACCACTTGTTATCTGGCTCATACATAGTAAAACAACTTTACAGGAAATACTGACATTGGGAGAAAAAAATTCCAAGAACTTTTAAGTGACAAGATATATATTTTTTTTTCCAGCCACACCTTGCATTAAAGCAATCAGTCCCAGTGAGGGTTGGACTACTGGAGGGGCCATGGTCATTATCATAGGAGACAACTTTTTTGACGGTCTGCAGGTGGTTTTTGGAACAATGTTGGTTTGGAGTGAGGTAGGTGAATGACATACCTTATGGCCATCAAAACCTTGTTATAGATAGGAAATAAACAATGTTGGATTGGTCTGAAGAAGATGAGAAGTGATATTTTTCTAATACAGTATGTGGATACAGCTTTTATTATGCAAACCAGTGCTGTCCAAATTGTTGATGGGGAGTGTCAATTATTTTGCAGACTTATATAATAGAAGCAGGATACATTCATATCTATGTTTAGATATACCAAAGTACAAAAGTACAGCCAATCATAATTTCCAAATATAGCACAGCTATATTCAAACACTAGTGAAAGACTTAATTTAAGCAACAGGTTCTTTCTGCAAATTGGACTATATAATATATAATAGAAAAGTCAAAATTAAACTTGCACGATTCAGATAGAGAATGTCATTTTAAGACACTTTTAAATTTGCTTCTAATTTCAAATGTGCTTCGTTCTCTTAGTATCCCTTGTTAAAAAATGTATACACACATAATCATACACTAGTGGGAGCTGCTGCTAATTGGTGCCTGCACACATTTGTCTCTTGTGATTGGCTAAATAGATATTTTCAGCTTCCTGTCAGTAGTGCAATGCTGTCCCTTCAGCAATGGATAACAAGAGAATGAAGATAGGTTGATAATAGAATTAAATTGGAAAGTTGCTTAAAATTGTATTTTCTATCTGAATCGTAAAATAACATTTTGGGGTTTACTATCCCTTTAAGAAACAAAAAAAATATAGTGAAAATATATTTGAATTTTAACCACTAAATTTTCAAATATCCAGATCATTCAACTGGACAGATACCACCAGAATTTAAATACTATCAAGAAGAATTAAATTACCTACTTTTTTCAGGGAAAAAGTTTTAAAACCTTTGTCCTTAGTATATGACTTAATGCTAGATGTCCAGCGATCTTTGGAAACCTCCTGTAAAACTAAATGCAAGACCCTAAATAAAAAATCTTATGGAAGATGATCAGTTTTAGGACAGAGATTTAATGAAATTGCTTATTCAAAAACTAAAACCAGGAACAAAACTGTGTATCTGAAATAACCTGACGTCATCAAGATAATGTCAAATTATATTCGTCTTCTCAACCTTGAACTTGGAAACGTTCAGCTTGGTGCAGCTAAAACATTACTTAATCTTTTCCTGGACTAACTGCTCGAATAGCTAGGATTGGATCAAGCCCAATAAAGATAACAAGCCAAATCGTCAATTTTATATTTCCTTCAGTCAAGGAAAAACATTGTCCTAAGAACTACATTTACCATTGAGAATATACTTATTCAAATGTTTTTGTTCCCTAGTCAAATTATCCAGAAGGAAGGGTCTGGAGAATGTCACTAAGCAAAATGTAATGAAATATTGTTAAAAAGATTCCCATAAAGACCCGATAAATGTGTTAAATTCTCTTATTCATCTGTGGTAGAAGGCTGGGATATGAGTACATCCTGTTTTACTGATTAAATGACATTACATGAATACATATCATATGATGTAATTTTTGGATTATAGAAAAAAATGGATCCTTATGTAAAATGTATATATTTATGCAATCTACTAGAGATGTGCGTTTAGGCTTTCGACAAATTTGGATTTGTCTGAAGCCCGAATGCACATCTCTAGCCGATTGCATCGCTGATTCATTGAATCATTTGATATACGAACAGTCAAATACATTATTGGACGAAATAGACAATAAATGAATGATTGCTTAATAAAATTGATTCGTTAATTCGTTTATGTTGCTTGGCGCCAAAAAAGGTGCAGGAATGGCAGACAGGAGTTATATTGAAATGATGTACAAGGGGTCTGGCCATTCATTTGTCCATCATCCCCTGACCAATCCTGCTATAGTTTTACTAATGACTGATGTTAGGGACAGCCGGTCAGGCACTAAATGCTGGATTTTAGTCATACAGGAGTTGTATGTTCTTTTCACATTGAAATATAGGTTCTTTTAATTGTTCAAATCCTATAATGTAAGATTTTTGTTAATATTAATTAAATGTCTTTATTAGTTGTTCCCATTGGAAATAATGGTAACAAATCCGAATTCAATATTTGTCACGAGTTACTGTCTCTTTTGTAAGTATATTAATTGCAAATTAAAGGGGCATGAATCTCAAAGCTAAGCTTGCATGGTTCAGACAGAGCATGCAATTTTAAGAGACATTTCCATTTAGTTCTATTATCAAATTTATTTATGTCTCTTGGTATCCATTGTTGAAGAGCATACCTAGGTAGACTCAGGAGCAGAAATGCCCTACTGGGAGCTAGCTTGTGATTGGTGGCTACATGTATTTGCCTATTGTGATTAGCTCGCCAGATGTCTTCATCTAGCTCCTAGTGGTGCATTGCTGCTCTGGAATTGTCTTTAACTATGTGTTTAACCTATTTGAAAGGGGTGATACAAATACGTATGTGCAAATAATAGTTTAATAATAAAATATTCTGATGCATTAGAACTTTTTATTTTTTTACTTGTATTTCCCTTATATTACCAATATAATCCTGATTTATATTTTTCTATTGTGTTTCCCTTTCCGCTTATTTGCAAAATAGCTTGCTTGAAATTACATCAGCCTACTTTTATTTCAAATAATTAAAGGGACATTAAACTTACATTTTTTTAATTCAGATAGAACATATATTTTTTAACAACTTTACAATTTACTTCTATTATCAGTTTTGCTTCATTCTCTTGGTATCCTTTCTTGAAGGAGCAGCAATGCACTACTGGTAGCTATCTGAACACAATGGTAAGCCAATGACAAGAGGCATATATGTATAGTCACCAATCAACAGTTTGCTCCAAGCTCCTGAGCCTACTTAGCTATACTTTTCAACAAAGGATACCAAAAGAACATAGCAAATTAGATACAAGAAGTAAATTGGAAAGTTGTTTAAAATTGTATACTCTATCCTAATCATGGCAGACAAGATATGTCTCACTTTCTCTAAACTTTCACTCTATTGATGATATTTTTCATGGTTACTATACTCCTCATTATATCTATTTTTGCCTGTAGAAGGAATAGGCAAGTTTTCATATGGGTTTATATTAATATCTGATGTGAAGATTTCAAAACTTATCACTAAAATCCTAGTGAAAATGTTTGGACTTTTGATTCATCCATCTACTTTTGATTCATATATCTATTTTACTGCAGAAGTGTGCTGATATTTTAATAACATGAAGGGAATAAGCTAATAAGTCTTATAAGTATTGTGAAGTCCTACAAATACATTTACAAAGGCAAATTTTAACTTTAGAACTGTTAAAGCGACAAACCCAGAATTTTTAATTCCTGAATAACAAAGAGCATACAACTTTAAACACATGTTCAATTTACTTCTATTATCAAATTTGCTTAATTTTCTTGGTACCATTTATTTAACAAGCTAGCGGTATACATCAAATGAACCAATGAGAAGAGGCATATATATGCAGCTACCAATCAGCAGCTGAGCCTAGATTTTGCATGATTTTTCTCCTTGTCAGCAAATTTGTGATCATCACACCCTAAGTAACGGTTTGGAGAACAGCTCTCTATTGATACATAGTTTAATATGGATTTTATATTGGTAGTAAATAATAATTATTTATAATAAAATGTAATTAGATGTTTTTTTTTTTGTAGCTCATTACCCCTCATGCTATCCGCGTACAGACACCTCCAAGACACATTCCCGGAGTTGTGGAAGTTACACTATCATATAAATCCAAACAGTTCTGTAAAGGAGCCCCAGGGAGATTTATTTATACAGGTGAGTACAAAGGGAAATCATACTCGGGCATGGAGGGTTTTGTTAATATCTATGAGTATAATAATGGTTAAATATGAGAGTAATAAACTAATAATGGTGCAAAAAAAAAAAAATCGTAAACGTGCACAGAGCAATTGACATAATGACTGATACATTAAAGAGAATTATAGAATTACACAGTGGAATCATAATTATGCATAGGGGAATCAATAATTAGTGGAACACAGGAAGCAGCTATAAAGATGCGCAAGGAGGGGATTATAATTACTAATACAAAGGAAGTGTAATGATGGTGCACAGGGAGGAGTCAAAAGCTGGAAATTTGTGCAGAGCTTACCTTGAAAAAACTTTAACTAATTGCATATTTAAAATGGAGATAAGCTTGAGGAACCATAATGCATAGAATTCTGTGATTTGTTGTTTTTCCTGCATTAAATAAAATATGGTGGCAATCATCAATTATCTGCTAATAGATTTTAGGAATAACAATCCAAATGTTTAGAAATTTAAATGTAAATCATGAGATCCTGGGATTTAATTTGAAACGCAAAGCATTACGTTCAAACTGTGAAAGAACAGATCATCTTATAACTAGGCTGACCATATTGCCACTTTAAAAAGGGACACATATGTATTTTTCCTATGTCAGGGCTGTTTAAAGAAATGTTTTGAATAATGTTCTGTTATTAGAACCCTGACATATATATTTTTCATATGCGTCCCTTTTGAAAGCGGCAATATGGTCAGTCTACTTATAACGCACAATCTTAATTCAGTACAGGTATTTGTTTATTTTTATTTTTAGCTTAAATCTTTTTTCTTGTACAGCGCCTATCAGTTAAAGGGACATTATACCGAAAATATTCATTCATATGAAAGAGCGTTATTTAAACATGCTGCCATTTTTTTTGTATGAAGTAATATGAAGTAAAAGCTGCTTAAATTTAAATGAAACTATTAGAGTAGTATCAGTTGTCTACTTCCTACTAGTATCAATTAGCTGATATAAACTTCCTACTTATCTTTGATTGGATAATAGGTACTTCCTGCCAATGTAAATTGACTGGTACTTCTGCTTAAACTCATGTTTTTAAATGTAACTCTACCATATTAATGCTAGAAATATTTTGAGCACAACGTACCTAAGGCTAATTTTTTCAGGAAATAAAGTCAGTCACTAGGATTCATCATAAGTTAAAGGGATAGGAAAGTCAAAATTAAATTTGAATGATTCAGATAGAGCATGTCATTTTAAGACACTTATACATTCACTTCTATTTTCAAATGTTCTTCGTTCTCTTAGTATCTCTTGTTGAAAAATAATAAGCACATATACACCAGTAGGAGCTGCTGCTAATTGGGGCCTGCACACATTTGTCTCTTGTGATTGGCTAACTAGGTGTGTTCAGCTAGCTGCCAGTAGTGCATTGTTGTTCCTTCAGCAATGGATAACAAGAGAATGAAGCAAATTTGACAATAGAAGTAAATTGGAAAGTTTGTTAAAATTGTATGTTCTATCTGAATCATTAAAGAACATTTTTGGGTTTACTATCCCTTTAAATCATAGTTAAAATGTCTAATCAAACACAGGTGGATTACAAAAATGTATGTGTGCCATATTACCTCCAAAATATGTTCTCTAAAATAAATGGGGTCATTGGCGCATCTCACTTGAGAATCACAAAAGTGGGAATCAATTTCCAGTTCCCAGTAGCTGTAAGGACTCTATGGCTCACAGCTATGATCGAAAAAAATAGTAAAATAATTATTTTATAAAACACCTATTTTACAGCAATTTACAATTTGTAGAATAGGGCACCTGAATAGAGTGACACACAGAGAGGACGTGATGTGGGACAGTGTAAAATACACCTGAAGTGATTCTCACTAATTCCCTGGACATACATAGATTCTTTTCCACATTAATTCAATTGGGGTTTTAACTTCAGTGACAGTAGAAACTGAGATTATTAAACTATTTAAACATACCCACTGGGATATGAGCTAAATCTAAGTTTAGCCAACGTACACTTTTTCAAGGCTTTTCTTTTTTTTTATTAAATTCCCTCTTGTCTGGCTCCTGTTATATTAAAATTCATGTTCTTTGCAATTATTTAATAAAAAGTAAATAGAGATGTGGTTTCTGCGGGAATGTGACCTTCTCCGTTCATTTAATTCTACGGAAGTCAGTCTTAGATAAACAAGGATAGCAGATTACAATATGGTCTGAAAGCACGTTAGCTAAACCAGGGTATTTAGTGTGTGAATTTTCTACTTGAGAAGGAGGTCACAGTAATCAGTTTTGGGCTGTGCTTGGGAACATTTATTACATAGAGTTAAAAGTTAGATGACTTTTTATGTGCATATTAAGATTCATGTTATATTTTCTATGGACTTTCATCCATTATTCTTTGTAGATTGTTATATTTCAGTGGCACTTTACATTGTATTGTTTGCTAGTATGATCACCACACATAATTGATGATTACATGACTTATAGAATGGGTACATTAAACAAACCTGGGTAAAATAGCATAATTATTTAGCAACTCTTGGCCTAGCGCTATAGTTGGCCATAGCAGCAGGCTAAGGAAGGTCAGTAGCATGCAAACTATACATATAGCAAAGTAAAGGACCACAACTCTTCTTTCTTTCTTTCTTTCTTTCTTTCTTTCTTTCTTTCTTTCTTTCTTTCCTTCATTTATTAATTATCTCCTTTCTTCTTCCCCTTTCATTTCTTCATTCCTTCCTTCTCCCCCTCTTCATTCCTTCCTTCCGTCTTTCCCTCTTTCCTTCCTTCATTCCTCCCTTACCTCTTTCTTTCCAAGCTTCCTTCATTTCTTCCTTCTTTAAATGTCTTTCTGTATCCCCATTCTCCTATTGCCTATCCTTTGACTTATATTCACTTTGAATTTGAAAAAAGCCCCTTTTAGATACAACCCTCCAATTCTTGTGTTATTCTATAAATTTGATCAAATAAGCTCTGAGTAGCTTTTGCTTATGTCAATCTGCTTAATAGAAAACCATAGGAGTCAGATAAACTGTTCTCAATAGTTGCTAGGTGGGCCTAAACTAATGTCAGGCAACTAGATTTGTGATATTAGTAAACTTGACACTATGGGGTAGATTTATCAAATGTTGGGCGGACATGATCCGCCCAACATCGCTAAATGCAGACAGCATACCCTGTTGGCATTTATCATTGCACAAGCATTTCTGGTGAAATGCTTGTGCAATGCCGATAGCAGGGGGTGTCGATCATCACATTCGGATCGGGATGATTGCTGTCTGCAACCTCAGAGGAGGCAGATGAATTTAGGAGCTGTGGTCTTATGACCTCTGCTTTTTAACATAAGTTTCAGGCGGACCTAAAACTCTGGGGGTAGATTTATCAAGCAGCGGATGCTGCAATCTACCCCATGTCACATTCTAAATGCTGTTTTTTCAATGTTCAAACATATTGCTTTTTTAAATACAAATGTTGGTGTAGACGTTTTGATGCTGACATTTTCACTTATTAGCAACATTACCAGCATTTCTATAAACTGAGCATTATTTGGCCTATAATAAGTCGAACATCTTGACCATACCTCCCACTGATGGAGCTACACAACATCCATTTAATATTTACTTTGTCTATCTCTTTTAGCTTTAAATGAACCCACTATAGATTATGGCTTCCAACGGTTACAGAAAGTAGTTCCAAGACATCCTGGAGACCCTGAGAGGCTGGCAAAGGTAAGCAAAGAAATTATGTTGGAGAAGATGACATTGAAAGATATTATTTAAAGTGATATGGCCTCTTATCTAGTAATTAAATACAAGGAATAAACTAAAAATATTGATATTATGCATATGAAAGATCACCAAATCAAACATGTTAACCGATTTTTAAAAACTAAATATTGTTTTAGGGCACCTGTATATATGCTGTGTTTGCCCAATGTACTGATATTGCACCTGCTCAGAGAGCCAGTGATTGGGTGTATTATGTCACAGGACACTCGGTTTGCATCACACAAACTACCACCAGCTCTGAGCCGGTGCAATGTTTGGATTTAAGTGCATTTGGTCTGTGCAGAATATGTAAATTTAATAACTGAAATTCTCTCATGCACAATTCTGTTCTTACCGTTATATCCCTTTAATTATAAGCCATATCTGGGCACAAACACATAAACTTAGAAGATATTTCATAAGGGAAGATATTTCATAACTTTTTAAATGTGATACATAAATGCATGCATATTATCTTATCCATTATCTATTCAGGACCATGGGTAGCTCCCAGTGTTTTATAAGATATCTAGTTTTATACTGTAGCACTGTTCTTCTTCAGCAGATTCTTATCAGTATCCCTCAATGATAATAATATAGTAACATTTAGTAGGATGTTAAGACAGTTAAAGGGACAGTCTACTCCAGAATTTTTATTGTTTAAAAAAATAGATAAACCCTTTATTATCTATTCCCCAGTTTTGTATAGCCAATACTGTTCTATTAATATACTTTTTACCTCTGTGATTTCCTTGTATCTAAGCATCTGCAGATTGCCCCCTTATTTTAGTTCTTTTGACAAACTTGGATTTTAGCCAATCAGTGATGGCTCATAAATTACTCAGTGGAAGTGAGCAGAACTAGCGCTGTCTAGCTGTGACAAACTATCAAAATGTGGCTTAGAAATTAGTATATGAGCCTACATAGATTTAGCTTTCAACAAAGAATACCAAGAGAACCAAATGTAATGATAAAAGTAAATTGGAAAGTTGTTTAAAATTGCATGCCCTATCTGAATCATGAAAGTTTAAATTTGAATAGGCTATCCCTTTAATATTTTATGTATATCAAAAGAATTGATGTTTTATTACATTAAGACTTTTGTTTTGTACTTTTTAAGGAAATGTTATTGAAGAGAGCAGCTGATCTGGTGGAGGCATTGTATGGAACACCACACAATAATCAGGTAGACCTCCATTGGAGTTTTTTTTTGTCAACTTCATAGTTAATATGAGAGAGACTGCTTTTTATAATACTCAACTCATACTTGGGTTCTTTTTTTCTCTCTCTCCTACAGGACATTATTTTGAAAAGGGCAGCTGATATTGCTGAGGCATTATACAGCGTCCCTCGGAATCACAGCCAGATCCCAACATTGTCCAGCTCACCTGCACACAGTGGCATGATGGGGATAAATTCATACGGGGGACAACTAGGAGTCAGCATCTCAGAATCACAAGCCAACAACCAGGGTGAGAAGGAACATACACATAAATAATCTAGTGTATAGTGATAGGCCCTTACTTTCACCAATCATAACCTCTCCTTGTTCTCTCTTTCTCTCTCATTTTTCTATCTTGTGCTATCTCACCAACTAATTGATTTCACAGTTTCAGCAATTGCCCCTTTTTTTACTACTTCTGCTACAAACTGTGTTACTGGCCTAGATTAAGAAAACTCTGTTTTATGTGACTAAATTTAGAAGTAGCTCTCAGAAAATGCTTGGGATTTTTTTTATTACCCTATATCACTGGTTTTCAAACCTCTCCTCAGGCTTTCCCAACAGTCCAGGTTTTCTGGATTACCTTGGAGGAGAGCAGGTAAAATAACCATGGTTACTAATCAGCTGATTATTTAACCTGTGCTCTAGTTCAGATATCCTCAAAATGTGGCCTGTTACAGAAGCCTGAGGACAGGTTTAAAAACCGGTGCCCTATATTGTAATATATGGGTCTCTCCTTCACATTTAGAACCCTGCATAGCAAAATAAACAGCTCTCAATGTAAAATGTTTGTCTCTAAAAAAAAATGTGAAGTCCCTCACTGTACTGATGAAACTTCTAAGATCATCTTGCCTGAGCAGGGAGCTTTATATCATAAGGTTCTAAATCTTAGTGAATACTCTCCATAGAATCGTGCTGGAATTACATATTTCTTACTAAGTCAAAATAATCTTGATGATTCTAGTTCACTTTCTTTTCATGGTCATGTGTTTCTCATCTTCCTTATCTATTTATAGTATATTTATACAGTTTCTCTGTCTCTTTATAATCATTTTTGTTTAAAAGATTTCCAGTTTTATTGATTATTTACTATAATAAGCGCTGTGGAATCTGTTCGCGCTCTACAAATAACCGATAATAATAATAATAATAATTCTACATTGTTGATTTTGTGATTTTGTCACAGTAATATAAAGATCCTTTGACAAATACAGGTAGCCCTCAGTTTACGCCGGGGTTAGGTTCCAGAAGGAATGGTTGTAAATCGAAACCATTGTAAATTGAAACCCAGTTTATAATGTAAGTCAATGGGAAGTGAGGGAGTTAGGTTCCAGGCCCCTCACAAAATTGTCATAAGTAACACCTAATACATTATTTTTAAAGCTTTGAAATGAAGACTTTAAATGCTTAACAGCATTATAAACCTAATAAAATAATCACACAACACAGAATATATAATTAAACTAAGTTAAATGAACAAAAACATTTGCAAAACATCATTATAAACCTAAAAAAAGAATCACACAAAACAGACTTTACTTGCATTTTTCTTCAAACAATTCTTTCTATGCATTCCAATCTGGACTGATTTATAGACAAGGAAGATCTTGTTCCTATGAAAGCTACTCAATAGCTCAGGTCTAGTTATACTGATTCATTTTAGCTTTCTTGACTTGCATATCTTTGCTGCAACACAAGCGGACAGCTCCAGCTACTGGCTATTTTAATCAATGCACTGCTTCTCAATGCTTTTCAATAGCAGTCGCATGACTGAAATAAAGGTTGTTATTCTGAAACGGTGCAAATTGAACCGTTGTAAACCGAGGGCCACCTGTAATTTAAATCAGAAGGATTCATAAAAGTGGACTGTATTTTGCTTTACTTTATAGTCCCATTAAAAATTAACTCTACTGTCATGTTCTATTAATATTTATATCCTGCTGTTTTGATCTTTCAAATTGAGGTAAAACGTTGAGTTAATTATTCCCCCATTTCCCCGTTAACCGTTTTTATAGCAAATGTATAAAACCTAATCTACACACCTGCATTAGTGTATAGTAGATTGTAATAAAAGCCACCTTATTACATTACAGAAAATAGTAAAATGTAGTTAAAACCCAATTCTGATTTTTAACTCCTTTTCATCATTTGACAATTTTTCTCTTTTTCTCTTTCAAAATTTCAATCATTAATTCTGTTATTCACTTTTTTATCCTGCTCTTTTGGCATGAAACCCAGAATTTTTATTTCATGATTCAGGTAGAAAATTCAATTTTAAACAACTTTCCAATTTACCTTCATTATCTAATGTGCTTCATTCTCTTGGTATCCTTTGCTGAAGAAGCAGTAATGAATTACCGGGAGCTAGCTGAATGCATTGGGTGAGCCAATAACTAGGCTGACCATATTGCCGCTTTAAAAAGGGACACATATGAAAAATACATATGGCAGGGTTCTTATACAAAAGATTTCTTTAAACAGCCCTGAAAACATCCCTGACATATGTATTTTTCATATGTGTCCCTTTTTAAAGCGGCAATATGGTCACCCTACCAATAACGCCAATCAGCCACCAATCAGCAGTTCCGGAGTTACCTAGGTATCTTTTACAACAAAGGATACCAAGACAACAAATCAAATTAGATAATAGAAATAAATTGGAACATTGTTTAAAATCACATGCTCTATCTGAATCATGAAAGAAAAAAAAAATGTGTTCCATGTCTTTTTAAGAACTTAAAAGGATAAAAAGATCAAAATTTAACTGTGCATGGGTGCATTTGAATTTTGAATAGAACCATTTTTACACTTTACTTTCATTAGCAAAAATGCTCCTAGTAAAAGTTATTACTGTTTTTAAGCAGCATATGCACATATGTTGTGAGTACCCCATGCACAATTGTTTAATCACTACACCTTCTCAGACAACCAGCAGGGGCTTATATGATACAAATTACTGATACAATACACACCACTAGGGATGGGCGAATGTTTCGCAACATTCGAAAAACTGCACAAATTTTAACACATTCGTTCGTTCGAATCGAATTTCGAATGTTTACATAACAGTCTAACATTCGATTTTCGAATGTTCGGTTTTGAATTTTACGATTACATTCGAAAATATTCTTTTTGAAAAATTCGAATTTAGATTGTAATAGTATTTCTAATGCTTTTTCTTTAAATGTAATATTCGAATTATGCAATATTCTATATGGAAACATTCAAAATGATATATTTGTATCTATTATGTATCAATTTACTAGATTCCCGCCCTACCACATGAACTATTGAACTTCTGAATAGTATTTGTTAAATAGAATGTTAAATTCGAAATTTCGAATGTGGACATTCAATATAATTATAAACATTCGAATTCGAAAGTGACATTCGAAAACTGTAAATAACATTCGATTTTTGAATTTTTAAGAATATTCGTTCTTATCGACATTCGGATTTAGAATTCGAATTTTGGCAATAACATTCGTTCTACATTCGAAATTAGAAAATTTACACATTCGCCCATCCCTACACACCACTGCCAACTCTATGAGTGGTGTTTAAATGCTGGTGCATGGAGCACTCACAGCAATTTGAGTGTATGCGCTCAAAAACAGAAAAAACATTGTAACTTTTACCAGAAGCATTTTCGCAAAAATTTTTCTATCCAAAATTGAAATGCAAAATGCACATTTCAATTTTGACCTTTGTTTACCCTAAATAAATAATTTGTCAAGTATTCACAGTATATATCAGCGATAAAATCCCTTTACCTATTGCTTATCGTATCAGCTGTGCTGTGGTCAATCACGGACAGATATAAATGAACCCATGGGGGTATATTTATTAATGTGCGAGCGGACATGCTACGATGTAGCGTATTATGTCCGCGCACATCGATAAATATTGACAGCATACGCTGTCGGCATTTATCATTGCACCAGCAGTTCTTGTGAACTGCTGGTGCAATGCCGCCACCTGCATATCCGATCGTGTTGATTTCTGTCCGCGTCCTCAGAGCAGGCGGACAAGTTATGGAGCAGCGGTCTTTAGACCACTGCTTAATAACTTCTGTTTCCGGCGAGCCAAACAAAGGGCATCAAGCTCCATACGGATCTTGATAAATCGGCCCCCTAGACTGATAAAGCAATCACAGTATAGAATGTTGCAAGGTCAGGGTTTGCAATTCCTCAGAATTACACTCCAGCTATGGAAAAACACAACTTTCTGAGTAAAATTATTCATAAAATCAGAGAAAATGCATAAAATAGTACATTTGAAAGATTTTTTTACTACATCTATAATACTTAATTATTTTATGTGGAATACAAATTTTAGTTTAATGTATTTTTAATAATGTTATTCTTGGTCCTTACATTAAGGTCCCTCTTAAAGCTCCGTTCTCATCTTTTTTTTTTTTACTTCCTCAGGTTACATCCGGAACACAAGCAGTATCTCCCCACGCGGATACTCCACCAGCTCCACCCCACAACAGTCTAACTACAGCACTCCCAGCAACAGCATGAATGGTTATAGCAACGTCCCCATGTCCAACCTAGGGGTGCCCGGGTCCCCTGGATTCATCAACGGCTCCCCTACCACCTCCCCCTACGGCAGTGAGTACCCCCCAACTACGTATCAATGGGCTGTGCTATACTGAGTATATTTTATACTCCAACATGCACTTGCCACAACTTATTGAGTATTCTAAGCAAATCCAATGCCCAGAAAGTCAACATACTGTACTGTATTTTGGTGACAAGCATCTCTATAATTGTTTATTCCTACAAGACTCATTCATTTTTTTGTTTCTTTGTATATGTTTCATACATATACATTTGCCAAGCCTGCCATGTTGGCATTTGCCCCAACTGACTTCGCCAATGGTCTCATTGCAGTCATGCCCTCCAGCCCGCCTGTGGGCTCCTCCGGAAGTTCATCTATCCTGCCTTTCTCCTCCTCCGTATTCCCCTCCATCAAACAGAAGAGTGCCTTTGCCCCCGTCATCCGACCGCAGGGATCCCCATCTCCAGCCTGCTCCAGCAGCAATTCTAACAGTTTCCGAGGTGAGGGATCAAGAAAAAATGACAATAATTACACTAAAATTACATGAAATATGAAAGAAAATGTAGATCATTGAATCAATAATTTAGACTATTCAGTAATGCCTTTTCAAATAAAAGAATTAGAACAATATGTCATACTTGGGAATTTGAGCCTGGCTGGATCAGAGAAATTTGATAAAATGCCAGATTATATATTGTGGTAGATTTCTAAAACTGCAGAGGTGGTATGGCTTACATGAGTTATTGAGTGGAATTCAAAGCTGAGATGAATATATAGTGCTGAACAATATTATTGGACACAATTTGGTTATTCTTTACATAACATCCTTAAAAGCAGGACAACCCTAGTATATGATTTAAAGGGATAGTAAACCCACATTATTTTCTTTCATTATTCAGATAGAGCATGCAATTGTAAGCAACTTTCTAATTTAGTCTTATTATCAATTTTTCTTCCTTCTCTTGTTTTTTTTTTGAAAAGCAGAAATGTATGTTTAAGAGCCGTCCCATTTTTGGTTCAGAAACTGGGTTGCACTTGCTGATTGGTTAGTTACATTAAGCCACCAATAAGCAAGTGCAACCCAGGTCTGTACCAAAAATGGGCAGGCTCTTTAACATTGATTTCTGCTTTTTAAATAAAGATACCAAAAGAAGGAAGAAAAATTGATAATAGGAGTAAATTAGAAAGTTGCTTACAATTGCATGCTCTATTTGAATCATGAAAGAAAACAAATTGGGTTTACTATCCCTTTAAAAGAAACAGATCTGAATTTACAAGAGATTTGTGCTGTTCTTAGTAAAGTAGTGCTAACATTCTTTTATGTTAGAAGTCTTTATCTCCAACATGTGGGTAAACATAGACAGGCAAATAGACAGACCGATAGACTGATTGATAGATAGATAATAGATAGATATACAAGCTCTGTGTTTCTGGTGTGTTTCTAAAGATCGCTGCTCCATAACCTGTCCACTTGCTCTGAGGTAATACGATCGGGTTGATTGACACCCCCTGCTGGCGGCCGCGAATCTGCAGGGGGTGGTGTTGCACCAGCAGTTCACAAGAACTGCTAGTGAAATGATAAATGCCGAGAGCATGTCCGCTCGCACATTAATAAATAGGCCCCTATAAATGGAAGATAATGTGTATAAAGTAGTAAAGTATTTCTAAAAAAAATGGATAGTCGTTAGTGGAACTTATCATTGCTTGATATGCTATGAAAACCAGAACAATGTCAATATGTAGTGGAGAAAAGAATATTTATCTCTGACAGGAGCAGCAATGTGTATGTGTAACGTGCAGAGCGATATGTACCTGGGACATAACTAGCATTCCATATCTGATATATACAGCAATGCTTATTTATAATATAATTGCAGAGCAATGCTTATCTGTAATACACACAGCACTGTGTTGTCTGTGAGGGCAGATCAATGCTTAATTTTGATATATACAGCAATGTGTATCTATGACATGCAGAGCAATGTTTATCTGGAATATGTACTACAGTCAGAGCCAATTGTATCTGTAACATAATTGTGCATATCTATGAAATGCAGTGCAGTTTGTGTCTATAAGATGCAGAACAGTGCATATCAGTGACCTGCAAAGCAGTGTGTGTCTGTCGCATTCAGAGCATGCAGAACAGCTTGTAGCTATAACAGAAAAAACTTGTCTGTCACATGTAGCCAAAGTGTTATATGCACAGCTACGTGAATATAACATATCCATGGTAATATGTATCTCACTTAAGCAGAGGAGCATTAAATTGTGAGAATGAACACAATGCGTATCTATGCCAGACAGATCAAGTGGCATATCTGGGCAAACATGTATTTTTGATTTGCATGATGCATGTATAGCTATAAAATGAAATGTTTGTCTACAACATGATTTGTGTTGTATATCACTAATATAGTCATGTTTATTTATTTATTTATAGCATGAGTAAAATGCATAAGTAATATAGAACATTATATATTTATAATATGAGATGTAGTTTCTCTTTATTTCTGTAACACAAAAATAATTACTTATCCATAAGAACCAGTTGTGTGTTTTGGTTGTATGTTGCAGGGCTGGATTTGTCATTAAGCAGTATAGGCAGCAAACTATGGGCACCTTTTCTTACTGAGAACTTTCCTGGTCTCACTTTGACTATCACTGTGACTGTGAAGGCTGATAATACTTTGTTTTGTGTATACGTTTTTTTCCTTCTGTCATTTATGTTTGTAGTAGTGAGAATTGTTAGTACATGGAACAGTATATCTTTAGCGTGCCACATTATTTATACCTGTAGGGCTCTTCACCTACATACTTGTTCTTTTGGGAGAGTTGAGCAGGGGAGACGGGTTCCCCTTCTGTCTGACCTGCAGTCCCTAAGGGTCAAGTCTTAGCTCTTAACATTTTGCACCCACCCCCTCCACAGGGACCCCAGGGCTGTCAGAACAGGAAGAATTGAGAGACCGCAGTGAAACCTCTGAAGGAATCCCAGCATGGGGCTGCTATGTTCTGCATGACTAGAGGGCAGAAACAGACAGGGGCACTCATATATATATATATATATATATATATATATATATATATATATATATATATATATATATATATATATATATATGTGTGTGTGTGTGTGTGTCTGTGTGTACATTTTTAAATAGAGGTATGGTACATAGATTTAACAGTGGGATAATAGACTGTGTTCACTAGGATTTAATGACGTGATTCAGGGATACATAATGTATTTTGATGTGCTGCACATTTTATGGATTTATGTGAGATTATCTGTCTCTCTCTGCCCTTTTTTAGCTATGTGTCTGTATTTCTATATCTATCTATCTATATATCTATCTATCTATCTGTCTGTCTGTCAATCTATTTATCTATCTATATCTGTCTATCTCCCTGGTTTGTTGATCATCTATTAATATAGCTACCTATCTTTTTATCTAATCTAATTATCTATTGTATATGTCTGTCGGTTATCTATCTATCCATCTATCTATCTATCTATCTATCTATCTATCTATCTATCTATCTATCTATCTATGTATCTATCTATATATCTTTGTCTATCTATCTATGTATGAATTTTTCTTTGATCATCTATTAATTTATCTAAACTATCTGTTTATCTAATGTATCTATCTATGGTATATGTCTATCTGTCTATCTATCATCTATGTATGTCTATCTATCTATCATCTATCTATCTGCATTGAATATCGCTATTGATTTAATATATTTGCACACATACACACAGACATATTCATTCCATTGCAGCATGTGCGTGGTGAAGGGGTTACATTCTGTAAAGGTAATCTGAGTAATCTGAGGATCGAGGAATATTGCTCCAGATGCTCGGATCTCGTTTCACTCTCAGACCTGGTCTTTCAGCACTGGGCTCAATGAGGTCTCTTACACACCCTGGGGAGCTTCCCTCATCCCCTAACTGCCAGTTAAACTCCGCAGGCCAGAGGGAGATTAGGAGCCAGGCAGGAAACCAGTTTGTGATACACTTCTGATACAAGACTTGTAGTGTGTAAACGCGGAACTTAATTATATTGTCTACATCACAAATATGGTCTGTAATACATAGTTTAAACATGTAAAAACATAATGCAGATATAAAAGATATGTGCATAAGAAAAGGGAAATAATGAAAACATAATTCATTTGTTAAAGAGTATTTTATTCATCATATTTACAAATACTGAAAGCAGAATTCAGATTGAATATTGAAAAATCTTGATTTTTTTTCACAATTGTCAAAACAATAACATGCCCTCCCTTTTTAAAGGATCATGGAAAATACTTGTAATCTATTAAACATAATGGAGCATAATTCAAAAATATAAACGAAAAACCTCCAATTAATAGTAACTTGAATTTTATTCTGGAAATGGCGGGAGCTTGTTATTTTCAGCCAACAAATATTAATACATCTGTATGGCATCCACAAACATCAATTTACCATAAGTTTTAACTACAGTATTTACTCATATTTTTTAATTTAAATATTGTTACTATAAATTATAATATAGTGTTATTTTTCTTCTTTTAATATCCCTCAAGCTTTGCATAGCTGTTAAGGGGACACTGAACCCAAATTTTTTCTTTGGTGATTCAGATAGACCATTTAATTTTAAGCAACTTTCTAATTTACTCCTATTATCAATTTTTCTTCGTTCTCTTGCTATCTTTTTTTTTAAAAAAGAAGGCATCTAAGCTTTTTATTTGGTTCAGAACTCTGGACAGAACTTTTTTATTGGTGGATAAATGTATCTACCAATCAGCAAGAAAAAATGGGCCGACATCTAAACTTACATTCTTGCATTTCAAATAAAGATACCAAGAGAATGAAGAAAATTTGATAATAGGAGTAAATTAGAAAGTTGCTTAAAAATTCATGCTCTATCTAAATCACAAAAGGAAAATTCTGGGTTCAGTGTCCCTTTAATATTTGTTTACTAGTTGTTTACAATATGTATTTAAAGGACCAGTCAACACAGTGGATTTGCATAATCAACAAATGCAAGATAATAAGACAATGCAATAGCACTTAGTCTAAACTTCAAATGAGTAGTAGATATTTTTTCTGACAATTTTAAAAGTTATGTCTTTTTCCACTCCCCCTGTACCATGTGACAGCCATCAGCCAATCACAAATGCATACACGTACCATGTGACAGCCATCAGCCATTCAGAAATGCATACACACTTATTCTTGCACATGCTCAGTAGTAGCTGGTGACTCAAAAAGTTTAAATATAAAAAGACTGTGCACATTTAGATAATGGAAGTAAATTGGAAAGTTGTTTAAAATGGCATGCTCTTTCTGAATAATGAAAGTTTAATTTTGATTGAGTGTCCCTTTAAGTACTTGATCTGAAAATTGTTTATAGTTTCAAAATGATATCAGTCTTTCAATATGTCGATTAAGCCATTTGACATCTCAAATAAAGACATTTTTTAAACTTAAAGGGCAGTCTACTCCAGATTTTTTTATTGTTTAGAAAGATAGCTATCCCTTTATTACCCATTTCCCAGTTTTGAATAAGCAATACTGTTATATTAATATACTTTTTACCTCTGTAATTACCTTGTATTGAAGCCTCTGCCGACTGCCTCCTTATTTCAGTTCTTTTGACAAACTTGCATTTTAGCCAATCAGTGCTGACTCATATATAACTCCAAGGGAGTGAGCACAATGCTATCTATATGACACACATGAACTAGCGCTGTCTAACTGAGAAAAACTGTCAAATTGCACTAGAGATAAGAGGCGGCCTTCAAGGCTTTAGAAATTGATATGATATATATATACCTAGATTTAGCTTTCAGCAAAGAATTCCAAAAGAACAAAGCATATTTGATGATAAAAGTATATTGGAAAGTTTAAAATTGCATGCCCTAGCTGAATCATGAAATTTTGACTTGACTGTCCTTTTAAAGGTCCATAAAACACATAACTGAGTTTGCAATAAAGGCCTCGATTACAAGTGGAGTGCAATAAATATTATCACTATTGTGCATTAACAGTGCGCAAGCACAATCAATAGTGCTTCTGTTTTTGTGCTAGTATTACAAGACCAGAGTTATTTTGTATGGTTTGAGTGATAGTGTAGGGTGCTCATCTGCATGTTGGATAGAGCGGGGTACCCTAAGCTGATGGTGCACAAGTAGTGAAAAAGTCAAAATGAAAGGTTCATTAGTTGTTTCGTATTAACGAAATGGCTATCTGAATGAATGACCCAATTATTTTTTTTAAAGGAAATAAAAAATACTGAGTAAATTAATCAGTATTCATTAGTTTTCTTTAAATTACCTTTAAGGGATCAATTTATCCGTCTAAAGACTAGAGAGCTGCACTAACCGCCTCCTCTTCTTTACAGAGCCCCAGACACTCTTAGGAGGCTTAGGGGTAGATTTATCCTCCCTTAGGGGTAAATTTATTGCACAAGCGCTCCAGCTTGCTAATGAACTTTTGTCACCTTAAGCTTTGGAACATTTACCTTTGTTTAACGAAAACAAATGAATATGTTCTACGAATATTCATTTCAGTTAAAATCTGAATAGTGAAACCATTTTCCCTGAATATTCTTTCTGAAAGATTCAGATGAACCGAATATTTTGGCGCTGCACCAGTCTAATTCAGATAGAGCATTCATTTTCTTTTAAAAAAAACTTCCAATATACTTCCATTATGAAAACGTTCACATTCTTTTTCTTTGCACACTTTATGAGGCACCAGTACCTACTGAGAATGTGCAAAAGTGTACAGTATATACCTATATGCATTTTTTGATTGGTTGATGGCTGTCACATGACACAGGGGGGATGGAAAACTAGACTAACTTTGAAATTTGCCAGAAAATATTCTACAGCTAATTTAAAATTCAAAGTAAGTGCTATTGCATTGTCTTTTGTATTGTGTATTTCTCAGGTATTCATTTCTACTATATTTACTGGTTCTTTAAAGGAACATGAAACCCATTTTTTTTTCTTTCATGATTTAGAAAGAGCATGCCATTTTAAACAACTTTCTAATGTACTTCTATTTACTAATTTGCTTCATTCTCTTGATATCCTTTGCTGAAAAGCATATCTAGATAGGCTCAGTAGCTGCTGATTGGTGGATGCACATAAATGCCTTGTGTGATTGGCTCACCCATGTGCATTGATATTTCTCCAACAAATGATATCTAAAGAATGAAGCAGATTAGAAAATAGAAGTAAATTGGAATGTTGTTTACAATTTTATTCGCTACCCGAATCATGAAAGAAAATGTTTGGGTTTAGTGTCCCTTTAATGTAGTTCTGTGCTATACTATTAATAATAATGGTTTACTTCAGTTCCTAAAAAGTGCTACATTTTCCAGTATTATGTTGTATGTCATGATTCAGATTGAGCATACAATTTTAAACAACTTTCCAATTTATTTCTATTATAAATTTTGCTTCATTATCTTGGTATCCTTTGATGGAGCAGCAATGCACTACTGGGAACTAGCTAAACACATTAGTGAGCCAATGACAAGAGAAATATATGTGCAGCCACCAATCAACAGCTAGCTCACAGCTCCTAAACCTGCCTAGGTATTGTTTTCAAGAACAATACCAAGGGCTCGATTTATCAAAGCCCTACGGCTGCAAGTTCTCACAAGAACTTGCTCGCCGTAATTTAACAAGCAGTGGTCACCAGACCGCCACTTCCCTAACTTCTTCGTCACCTCTAAGGTGGCGAAATTCAGTCTCTGTGGTCGAGTCCGACTGAGGAGATTGACAGCTCCTGCCCGCGCATGATTGGCTGTGCGCGGGCAGGGGGCGGGATTGCACGTGAGGGCAAAATTGCCCTTGTGTGCAATGGTGATAACCTGCGGGTAATTTCGCCGCCACAGGCAAGCTGAGGTGTACAGGGGCGCGTATATGCCTCAGTTTTGATAAATCTAGCCCCAAGACCACTAAGCACATTAGCTAATATAAGTGGAAAGTTGCTTAAAATGGCGTACTCTGTCTTAAAGGATTACTTTCTGTTATAATTTTTAAGCTAAACAACTAACATATTAAAGTTAATAAACATTAATTAAAACCTACTGACCTATATTTTCTCCAAAACGAAGTTTCATAACGTTCTAAAAGTTATATCTTTTATTCGCTGATGATGCCATGTTATCCTGCCCACTATTTTCAGCACTGCATGTTCAAAATACTTAAACCAATAACTTTGTGTTTAAAGCGCCATTTTAAAACCTAGGTATTGTAAACGGATTGGTACAGAGCAAAGGATACCCACGGAGTTGGTTTGGAAAACAATTAAATTTGCAGACAAGATTTCTGATATACGGTAGAGATATGTTAATGAAATGCTATTGATAAAAAGCGTATTTGGGGTAGTTAGTTAGTAACAGGCATAGAAAATATTTACTTACAGTGGCCCTTTAATTTGGGTTTCATGTCCCTTTAACTTACCACTTAGAATACGAGTCAAATGAGCACACTAATATAGCTCACTGTGCTCTATATTCAAAGAATATAGCACACTAAAATTGTGAGCTGCATTAAGATGATTTGGCTAAAATATTTAACCATCCAATTGTAATACTAGATTATGTATTACTATTTGCGCAAGGCCGCACAAAAAAAGTTAACACAGTCTGCACTATAGATCGCGTTCTACATGTAATCTAGCCTCAAAATGTTGAATTATGCATAGTAAACACATTTTTCACTATACATCCATGAATAATTTAGCTACTGTTTATCTGTAAGATAACTCTGAACTGTGTGTAAATCTCATGATAATTAGAAGTGCAAATTTGGTACATTTACACTACTGGATCTCTGTCAAAAGCTAACTGAATGTAGTTATACTATCACTATGTACCTAATTGGGCCACATAATTACCACTGAAAATGCAGAATTTCAGCATAATTTAGGTAATATATTTTGCTAAAACATAACCAATTAAGGACAGAGGAAGACTGTGACCATAATATTGTCATTTTAAATGGTTTTATCTAAATAAAAATGATGCATAATTACTTTTACACACTACTGCTGTAATATTTTAGTCTTATAAAAGTTGCGGTAATGTAGACACAGGTTATACATCTCTTTGAGAGGATTCCATGTTGGATACAATTAAAAGCTTAGTTGAGACGGGTATGTCTAGAAAGTGTCCAATAGTGAATGGCAGTAAATAATTATCAAAGCGCCACATATGATATTAATAAGATCTCAAAGTGACTCACGGTGCTTTTAACTGTTATATTTGTCCTACACCAATAACTATTTAAATCCTCTGTGGGAGAGATTGGAGTAAGGGAACAAAGATGAATTAATGTAGCATGTGGGTATTTTATAGGGTAAAACAAACAATAGGTGATTTGTATAAAAATGGAGCACACTTTACTGCTCTTCAGGAGAGCCTCTGGGAGGCAGGAGAAGCCTCTGAGGTCTTTATTTGGCCCCTGGGCACCAGTTGCCCACTCCTGGAGTACAGGATAGAGAAGAACAAGGGTTAGGAATTAGGAATTCTGGTAAAAGAAATCTGTAGGCTAAAGAGGGACAGGCAGGTTAGTGACAGATATAGGGTCCAAATTATCATTGTGCGATGGGACATGATCCAATAGTGCAGATCATGTCCGCTGCACATTGATAAATGCCGACAGCATACGCTCTCGGCATTTATCATTGTACCAGCAGTTCTTGTGAACTGCTGGTGCAATGCGCCCCCTGCAGATTCCCGACCAATCGGCTGCTAGCCGATCGGGTTGATTTCTGCCGATGTCTGTCCGCGGCCTCAGAGCAGGCGGACAAGTTATGGAGCAGCGGTCTTTAGACCACTGCTTCATAACTTGTGTTTCCATCGAGCCTGAAGGGTCACCAGAAACATGGGGCATCAAGCCCCATAGTCACATATTAGATCGGGGGAACAGGTTATCAAGAGATGTACAGGATAGTAAAGGGTGTACATTAAAGTGAAATACAGGTTAGAGAAAGTTAAATAGAGGTGCAGGTTAGAGAAAGGATACATGTTATTATGGATATGCAAACATGATAGTCATAACTAAATCCCTTTAATACTGTATTAAACTAATAACAGGTTTTTATTTGATATAAAATGTACATACAAATATATATATATTTGTATAACCCAGCAATTATCTGTGTTTGGTTTGTTATTTGTTGTTATTGCACAGTTAATTAGAACTAAAAATGTAAGTGAAATAAGTAATTGGTTGTAATGTAAGAATTTCAATGTATGTAGATAGATAAATAGATAGATAGATAAACAGATAGAAATAGAGTCAGGGTACTAGTGGAGCGCTATTGCACGCAAGCAATATCAGATTTAAATTGTGCTCGTAGTTGAAAGCAAATGCAGACGCGTGAGCAAAATCGCATTTACGCTAGAATGATTACCGCAACCTCAGAGTTCTGGTTAACTATTTTGCTAAACAAAAAAATGTCACAAGAATACACTATAAAGTAAAGTTACACTCATAATAACTCCATCTAATAAAAAATAAATAAAAATAAAATATTGCATAAAAAAGTGCAAAGATGTGAGGCCTCAGGGTGCTAGAGAAAAAATGGCAGGTAAAAGGCTTTAACTTAGAGATACATACATATACATGTCTAAATATGTATATGTATGTATATTTATATATGTCTAGATATGTATTTACAGACATATATACACATATAAATACAAATGTACTCACCTAAAGACATATATATAAGTGCAGTCAAGTACATGAAAATACATATTTATGCAATATTCATTTTTAATAAATGTTTTAACCCTGTATTTACTGTAAATATTTCGCGTTTCAATGTTCTTCACATAGGGAAATATGTTCTAAGTATTTTTCAATAGATATTCCTATATATATCTGTATATATCTATGCCAACAGTATATATAATCATATAGATATCTAAGTATAGATATATATTATACCAAAATACAATCAGATATATGTATCAATATGTATTTATGAATAAATAGAACATATCTATGTGAAGAACATTGGAATGTGAAATATTCATATCTTTATGTCGGGTTAGAGCACTTGGGAATATGCGTTTGGGGTAGCACGAGAGTGGGGTGTTTTTTCTCCATTGACTACTATGGGGGAATAAGTTATCATACGCGTGGTATTCTCAGTTCAGCTTTCTGCGCACATCTGTTTAGCGCGCAACCAATAACTTTTTACTTTCAACTTGCACTCGTAATCTGGCCCATAATAATTTAAGTGGAGTGAATGAGTAATAAACTATGCTTTTATATGAAACACTGACTGGAAAAGTAACGTTTTCTTCCCTAAACCATACATATATTACACCTAAATATATAAATAAAGCATTGTGCAGAAACTTGTGTTATTTACAATGGTCTTAAAGTCGTAGGGGTCAATTTATCAAGCTCCGTACGGAAACAGAAGTTATGAAGCAGCGGGCTATTGACCCCTGCTCCATAACCTGTCCTCCTGAACTGAGGCGGCGGATAGAAATCAACACGATCGAATACGATCGGGTTGATTGACACCCCTTGCTAGCAGTGTGCGGTATTGCGCAAGCAGTTCACAGGGACTGTTGGTGCAATGATAAATGCAGACAGCGTATGCTGTCTGCATTTATCGATGTGCAGCGGACATGATATGCTACATTGTATCGTGTCCGCTCGCACTATAATAAATTGACCCCATGGAATAAGGAATAGCATAAAAAATCCCTGCAAGCATGTAACGAAATGTTAATAGCAAATGAGTATAACAATAGTAATGAGGCCAAACTCATATGCCTACTATGTTCAGTTATTATGCTAAATCCAAGATTCATACATGCACATCAATAGAATTCTGCAAAAAAAATAGTAGTTTTCTAATATTTATTTGATAGCACATAAATATCCTAATATCATGGTTGTTCCTTATTTAAATTAGTTTATACTGGGTAATCTGTTTCTCATTACATTTAATGATTAATTAAGGAATATTATTTTAATTTATTATAAAGGAAGGGAAGACTACTAAATGATTTGCAATTGGAATTTAAATACACTCCTCACTCTTTCTCCTTTGTACTCTTACAGCAATGACTGGTCTAGTCGTGCCCCCCATGTGAAAAGCATTGGACTATTTAATGTCTCACGGAGGTGGAGGAGAAGCTTGAAGATGTTCGCGTGTTCCTGCGAGGGTCAACATTTAGTCTGGAATTACAAGTGATGGAAGCTTTTTAATGCACATCTCTTGGTGGACCATGACGATCCATGACATGGAGACGTGACCTGTTGGGAAAACAGTGACACATGGCTTTGCATCTCTTATGCCTGTTTGGCAGGTGACAAACTAAAATGAGACTTCTGTACAGAGCTTGGAATTCAGCAGACAATTCCATGGAATATTTTGGATATTTTTTCTTCTTTCTTGGAAAAAAAAAAAAAAAAAAGAAAAACAGTTTCTATTTTCAAACAAACTTTTCTGATACCAGTTGTACGTTTGAGAAGAAAAATGTTTTACAAAGGAACTGAACAGGGTATCAGCAAGGAAGATTCAGTGGTTATTATCTTTAATGGTAATCTTCTTCCTTTGCTGTGTTTGTCTGCTTAAACACTTACATTTTTTTTAAATTTTAATATGTTTTACATTATTTAATTAATTAAACCTGTAACTTATTGTATTTAGTGATAGGAACAAATAAAGAAAAAAAAAAAGGTCAGAGACACAGTCTCATACATAATATAAAGAAATTGGTTTCGAAATATCCTCTGTTTTTGTGAGGCTCTTATACGGTTGCATGTATCTACGCATTAATCTATTCCATACCAAAGGACTCTTTTAATGACATATTTTTCCCATAATACAGGCTTCCCTTACTCAACCAAGAGACATCTTCATCGTTTAATCGGATTTTTATTAGGCTTAATCTAATCTCCTATCACTGAAATATCAGCTATGTAATTTTATCCAGCATCTTACAAATTGCTTCTGTATGTAAAATAATTTATTATTATAGAGGCCTACGGTGTGCGCTAAAATAGTGGATTGTGTCAGGAACCATATTGCAAAAGATCTGTTGGAGAAAATTAGAACATACATTAATTACTAAGGGGTCGATCAAAATCCCTTAGTATAGCTTAACAAATCATTTATCTACAAAAACACCTATAGACTTTAAAGGGACACAAAACCTAAACATTTTCTTTCATGATTCAGGAATATCGTTCATTTTGAAACAACTTTCCAATTTACTTCTATAATTTAATTTGCTTCATTCTCTTGGTATGCTTTGGTGAAGAAGCAGTAATGCACTACTGGGAGCTAGCTTGAAGCCAATGACAAGAGACATATATGTACTGCCACCAATCAGCAGCTTCTGAGCCTACCTAGATATACTTTTCAACAAAGGCTACAAAGAGTACAAAACAAATTGGATAATATAAATAAATTGGAAAGTTATTTAAAATTGCATGCTCTATCTGAATCATGAAAAAAATGTGGGTTTCATAACCTTTTAATGGAGAATTTCATAGAAATATCATAATATAAAACTTTCTAAAGTATTGTGATCAACCCCTATGTTAGAATAAGGATGCTCTAAAAGTGATTATAGAGGAGGGAGTTGTAAACAATCTACCTAATTTATCTTCTTTCATTTGCCTATTTTTGTTAAAAATATTGAATTCCAAATACCCTCCTTCCAGGTTTCATTGTCTTACTGGTACATCAAAAGGCAACCATGTATGTTAACATACATTTTCCATTAGTCCATGGTCTTTACACATCAGTAGAGTTGGGTCTGTTATAAATTTGTGTCAAAAAATGTCCTATACACTAGAAAAAAACCCCATATATTTATAGCTAAACAAAAAATATATACATTCCTCTTTCCAACCCATGTATTTTGTTAGAAATTATGTTGTTTGTAAGTTTGTAAAATTAAGTTAAGTATAAAAGTGTCCTTGGTTTCCAGTTTTTTTTTAGTTATTCTGAATACAAGTTCAGAAATAACCAATTCAACCACAGAAAATGTATTGCAAAAACATACACATACACAAAAAAAAACCTTTATTCACCGGAGAACCAAGTAACATACATTTAGTCGGGAGATCACGCTGGATTTAATAACACTGCCTGTGTCAATAATTAATAATCTAATGGCAAGAGGCTACCTTTATTTCTGCAAATCAGCTTATACTAAAATAATTTCTTAAAAAATTATGAACCATATGTGTACTATATAGACAGACAAGGTGTAATATGACCATATTATAGTAAAATATCAATTAGTAGTATTGCAGTTTCCATGTTAAGACTGATTGGTGCATTTCAGAATGGATGAGGATGAAGTTTAGATTTCTAGTTGAGTACAGAGTAGGTAAAAGAGGAATGGTAATCTTCTAGACAAGTGAGACATTTGTGGTCTTCTCCCACTCATTTGCCATGGTTGATAAATCTTGAATCTCCAAAACAAATAATGAGACATATATGATATATGATATACATTTTGCTTCCCTCAAATTTTTGGGACACATCTTACATCTCACATACGTATATGACAAAAACATCTAGCACCTTTCACAATTCAGGAATAAGACATACTTAACATTTCTCAAATATATATACTACAGAGATGTATGAGGCGAATCATGCATGTGGCAAACAAATCCGACCTAACGTATTTTAGCTTAAGACACACATAGCATCTCTTAAATATATTAGACTCGTCTAACTGCTATCAAAAAACATACAATCCATTTAAACATATTATATATTCAATCCGGCTTTAATATATAAGATACATCTAGATTCTCTCAAACACAATACATATCTAAATATCTAACATGTATAAATGATAAGACACATCTAATTTCTTTCAAACATATAAAACTTTATTAACATCCATTTAACATATGAAACATAACCAACATCTCACAAATGCAAACTTCCTACTCAACAACCTACTAACTTAATCCATTCTTGTAATTTCCATCAAAGTCTACTCAAAACACTAGCAAGTAAACTATTTAAACATCTAACTTAAGTTAGAATTGATCTGAAATTTGAATCATGTGTCTATTTTGGACATATTTATATATTTATTTATTTTAATGAGAATAAAGTTTGCTTGCAATAAAACATGTTGTCAAAGACTACAGAATATTTTACAATACTGTAAAGTCTTAGTGATACCTGATGGTGGTATGAAAAAAATGTTCTTTTGTATTGGTACCATCAAAACATTTATGTTTTTGTAACAAATGCTTTTTTTTAGGTCATTTTAAAAGGGCCTTTAAAATTGAAAGTATGGTGGCTATACAAATTCTACTAAGCTTTAGCCTTTTTTTAACATGCAGCATGAAAACACCCAATAATGATCTCTGAATTAACATAGGCAATGATTCATGGTTATAGTCCATGAGCTGTGAATAGAGTGTACATATCAGTCAGCACCTGTAAGGTCTCAGCATACTATTGGCTATTTATTCCCTTTCAAACATAGCCTAGATATTTGTACAATTTGCACATAGTACATGGGCACTTTTTGTTCTTCCATATTTATAAGTGCAATAAGGCATCAGATTTTGTATTGGCTAGGAGACTAGAATGTTATGTTACCCTTGTATATTACAGGTGAAATAACAAATAAGATAATATTTAGAAAAATACAAATGCAGACAAGAAAATACAAAACATGGTACCCGATATTGAATATTTGAAGAAGATAATAACGACTGCCTCATAAACGTTTATAGGCTCTCATGCATTTCGCTACCCCAATGCAATTAGTTTATACATTATGCTGTTGTTGATGTTTTTAAATTATATTAAGGGTGTTTATTTCTTTTTTTTATGTTCGGGTTATATTAAAGAAAACTCTGACATAGACTCTCCAAAGATCCATTTCCTTTTCGCTGACAGTAAACTTTGTTGTACCTTGAATATATACCTGGAGTTTTAAGGTGAAAAAAAGTTAACATTTTGTTTGCTTTTTTTAAGTTCTAGCAATGTAATATTTAGGCACATCAAAGAAATATTAGTTGGTTATACAAATATGTCTGAATTGGTTTTAAATTATCCATAAAAAATAAACTCTCTTTTGTGCTATACAACTTTATTTGTCTTATTTCAGATTTGGTATTGTTAATAAAATTAGAAAAAAGAGAATAACTTGTAGGTACTCAAAACACACACACACACACACACACACACACACACACACACACACACACACACACACACACACACATATATATATATATATATATATATATATATATATATATATATATATACATATATATATATACTCACTAGATTTATAACACACTATTTGTTTTACTATTTAACATTATCTGAGGGAGGGCTGACTACTCTGAAATATCATATTATAAACCACAACAGTATGTTGTAAATCCAGTGAGTGAGGACTTGTTTTGGATATACAGGGGGGTAGTTATCAAGCAGTCTACTTTTCTGGCTTCGCCGGCCCAATATGCCCGCCTAAGCTCGCCTACCTTCGCCGCCGCGGACCTGAAAAAATACGCCTAAGTTATCAAATAAAGCTGTCAAAAAGCCGCGGGGCGATGAGCAGCGGACTGTGACAGTTATCACTCATCCGATCTCGCTGCTCTTCGGCTTTTTCCCAGCTTTATTGCTAGCCTGTAACTAAGCACTCACACTAAACTGCACTGTTCTACCCCCTATACCGGCGCCCCCGGAGCCTCCCGCAACTCAATAAAGTTACTAACCCCTAAACCGCCGCTACTAGACCCTGCCGCAACTCTGATAAATGTATTAACCCCTAAACCGCCGCTCCTAGACCCTGCCGCAACTCTTATAAATGTATTAACCCCTAAACCGCCGCTCCCGGAGCCCACCTCCACCTACATTATACCTAGTAACCCCTATCCTGCCCCCCCTATACCGTCGCCCTCTATAATAAAATTATTAACCCCTATCCTGCTGATCCCGCACCTCGCCGCAACTAAATAAATAGTTTAACCCCTAAACCGCCGCTCCCTGAACCCGCCGCAACCTATAATAAATTTATTAACCCCTATCCTGCCCCCCCTACACCGTCGCCACCTATAATAAATTTATTAACCCCTATCCTGCCCCCCACTACGACGCCGCCACTGTAATAAATTTATTAACCCCTAAACCTAAGTCTAACACTAACCCTAACGCCCCGCTAACTTAAATATTAATTAAATAAATCTAAATAATATTTATATTATGAACTAAATTAATCCTATTTAAAACTAAATACTTACCTTTAAAATAAACCCTAATATAGCTACAATATAAATAATAATTATATTCTAGCTATCTTAGGATTTATTTTTATTTTACAGGCATCTTTCAATTTATTTTAACTAGGTACAATAGCTATTAAATAGTTATTAACTATTTAATAGCTTACCTAGCTAAAATAAAGAGAAATTTACCTGTAAAATAAATCCCAACCTAAGTTACAATTACACCTAACACTACACTATACTTTAATAAATTAATCCTATTTAAAACTAAATACTTACCTGTAAAATAAACCCTAAGATAGCTACAATATATCTAATAGTTACATTGTAGCTATCTTAGGATTTATATTTATTTTACAGTTAACTTTGTATTTATTTTAGCTAGTTAGAATAGTTATTAAATAGTTATTAACTATTTAATAACTACCTAGCTAAAAGAAATACAAAATTACCTGTAAAATAAATGCTAACCTAAGTTACAATTAAACCTAATACTACACTATCATTAAATTAATTAAATAAACTACCTACAAATAACTACAATTAAATACAATTACATAAACTAACTAAAGTACAAAAAATAAAAAAAGCTAAGTTACAGAAAATAAAAAAATAAGTTACAAACATTTTACAAATATTACAACAATTTTAAGCTACTTACACCTAATCTAAGCCCCCTAATAAAATAACAAACCCCCCCAAAATAAAAAAATGCCCTACCCTATTCTAAATTAAATAAAGTTCAACGCTCTTTTACCTTACCAGCCCTTAAAAGGGCCATTTGTGGGGGCATGCCCCCAAAAGTTCAGCTCTTTTGCCTGTAAATGAAAAATACAACCCCCCCCAACATTAAAACCCACCACCCACATACCCCTAATCTAACCCAAACCCCCCTTACAAAAACCTAACATTAATCCCCTGAAGATCATCCTACCTTGAGTTGTCTTCACTCAGCCGAGCAGCGATGGAACCCAAGTGGACATCTGGACCGGCAGAAGTGATCATCCAAGGGGCGCTGAAGAAATCTTCCATCCGATGAAGTCATCATCCAGGCGGCGCTGAAGAAGTCTTCGATCCGGGCGATGTCATCTTCCAAGCCGGGTCTTGAATCTTCCTTCCGCCGCTGCGGAACCTCCTTCTTCACCGACGGACTACAACGAATGAAGGCTCCTTTAAGGGACGTCATCCAAGATGGCG
Organism: Bombina bombina; assembly: GCF_027579735.1. Classification (NCBI taxonomy): domain Eukaryota; kingdom Metazoa; phylum Chordata; class Amphibia; order Anura; family Bombinatoridae; genus Bombina; species Bombina bombina. Next base: position 793,265,699 of record NC_069504.1, read on the forward strand.
TCCCCTCAATTCAGATTGGCTGATAGGATTCTATCAGCCAATCGTAATTAAGGTAGGAAAAATCTGATTGGCTGATGGAATCAGCCAATCAGATTCAAGTTCAATCCGATTGGCTGATCCAATCAGCCAATCAGATTGAGCTTGCATTCTATTGGCTGATCGGAACAGCCAATAGAATGCGAGCTCAATCTGATTGGCTGATTGGATCAGCCAATCGGATTGAACTTGAATCTGATTGGCTGATTCCATCAGCCAATCAGATTTTTCATACCTTAATTCCGATTGGCTGATAGAATCCTATCAGCCAATCGGAATTGAGGGGACGCCATCTTGGATGAAGTCCCTTAAAGGAGCCTTCATTCGTCGTAGTCCGTCGGTGAAGAAGGAGGTTCCGCAGCGGCGGAAGGAAGATTCAAGACCCGGCTTGGAAGATGACATCGCCCGGATCGAAGACTTCTTCAGCGCCGCCTGGATGATGACTTCATCGGATGGAAGATTTCTTCAGCGCCCCTTGGATGATCACTTCTGCCGGTCCGGATGTCCACTTGGGTTCCATCGCTGCTCGGCTGAGTGAAGACGACTCAAGGTAGGATGATCTTCAGGGGATTAGTGTTAGGTTTTTGTAAGGGGGGTTTGGGTTAGATTAGGGGTATGTGGGTGGTGGGTTTTAATGTTGGGGGGGTTTGTATTTTTCATTTACAGGCAAAAGAGCTGAACTTTTGGGGGCATGCCCCCACAAATGGCCCTTTTAAGGGCTGGTAAGGTAAAAGAGCGTTGAACTTTATTTAATTTAGAATAGGGTAGGGCATTTTTTTATTTTGGGGGGGTTTGTTATTTTATTAGGGGGCTTAGATTAGGTGTAAGTAGCTTAAAATTGTTGTAATATTTGTAAAATGTTTGTAACTTATTTTTTTATTTTCTGTAACTTAGCTTTTTTTATTTTTTGTACTTTAGTTAGTTTATGTAATTGTATTTAATTGTAGTTATTTGTAGGTAGTTTATTTAATTAATTTAATGATAGTGTAGTATTAGGTTTAATTGTAACTTAGGTTAGCATTTATTTTACAGGTAATTTTGTATTTCTTTTAGCTAGGTAGTTATTAAATAGTTAATAACTATTTAATAACTATTCTAACTAGCTAAAATAAATACAAAGTTACCTGTAAAATAAAAATAAATCCTAAGATAGCTACAATATAATTATTATTTATATTGTAGCTATATTAGGGTTTATTTTACAGTTAAGCATTTAGTTTTAAATAGGATTAATTTAGTTCATAATATAAATATTATTTAGATTTATTTAATTAATATTTAAGTTAGGGGGGCGTTAGGGTTAGTGTTAGACTTAGGTTTAGGGGTTAATAACGTTATTATAGAGGGCGGCGGTATAGGGGGGCAGGATAGGGGTTAATAGGTATAATGTAGGTGGCGGTGGGCTCCGGGAGCGGCGGTTTAGGGGTTAATACATTTATTATAGTTGCGGTGGGCTCCGGGAGGCGGCGGTTTAGGGGTTAAACTATTTATTTAGTTGTGGCGAGGTGTGGGATCTGCAGGATAGGGGTTAATACATTTATTATAGAGGGCGGCGGTATAGGGGGGGCAGGATAGGGGTTAATAGGTATAATGTAGTTGGCGGTGGGCTCCGGGAGCGGCGGTTTAGGGGTTAATATGTATAGAGTAGCTTGCGGTGGGCTCCGGGAGCGGCGGTTTAGGGGGTAATAACTTTATTTAGTTGCGGCGGTGTAGGGGGGACAGATTAGTGGTGTTTAGACTCGGGGTACATGTTAGGGTGTTAGGTGCAGACAGATCCCATAGGAATCAATGGGATGTCTGGCAGCAGCGAACTTGTACTTTCGCTATGGTCAGACTCCCATTGATTCCTATGGGATCCGCCGCCTCCAGGCTGGCGCTTTGAAAACCAGGTATGCTGGGCCGTAAAAGTGCCGAGCGTACCTGCTAGTTTTTTGATAACTAGCAAAAGTAGTGAGATTGTGCCGCACTTGTGTGCGGAACATCTGGAGTGACGTAAGAATCGATCTGTGTCGGACTGAGTCCGGCGGATCGAAGTTTACATCACAAAATTCTACTTTTGCCGGTCTCGAGCCTTTGATAACTAAGGCGAATCAGCCTCGCCACAAATACGCTGCGGAATTCCAGCGTATTTGAGGTTGACGGCTTGATAACTAGGCCCCACAGTGGCTTCCAGTCTGTAAGAGTGTGCTTGATCCTAAATTATATATATATCATCACCACATGACTCCCTGAGGTCATTTCCCTGGCAACATGGGGTGGTTTTGAATCGCCACTATAGCAATAAAAACAATTGTGCAATGGGCAAGATTCTCGTTTACAATAAAACTACTATGTAATTAAACCAAATGCATTGTCCCTTACATATGACCACATCCTGGATTAACAAATATAGTAATACATTTATAAAACACCATTTATATTTGACTAAGATACCATTGTCCTTTAGAAAAAATAATCAGCTAGATTACGAGTTATGCGTGCTATAGGGAAATTAACGAACGCAACAAAAGTTGCGTTATTTAACCCCCTATAGCGCAGCCATTACAAGTTTTCAAACAGCCGGCTTGTGCATGCGATATGGTGCCTTTAAGCTTCATACCGCACAAAATTCAAGCGCTGTTTTGACATGCTCATTAACGCTTTCCTCATAGACATCAATGGGGAGAGCAGGTCAGAAAAAAGTCTAACACCTGCAACTGCGGAATAAAAAACTCAGTAACGCTCTTACTACTTTGAACTCTATCTTTAACATAACCAGCAACTTATCTCATCTCTACCAACTTTTAGACTTAGTCCTCTGAAGACCCCCAATTCCGCAGTTGACTTCTAGCTGAAAGACCACGCAAACCCTTAGCTCTCCTTCTCTTCCAGAAAATGTACATATATCAAGTTCCCCCTCTATCAACATCCACTAAAGCCATCTACCTGCACTTAATTAAATTGGGCTTTATTTAACCCTTATCATACGAGTGGATCTTGTCCGCTACATTTACTCACCTCCAGTATATTATACATATACTTCCAGATCTAAAATCCGATCCTTCAACTACTGATAGAGGCGTATTGTGGGAGAGCAGGAGTTGGATAGAGACTTAATATTTAACTTAGCCTAAATGCTGGAAATTAGAGTAGTAGCTTAGATTACTGCAGTCACTTTTGTTGTCTCTTTTAATATGTTATGTGGCCTTCTGAAAGATATTTTTATTTAGGTTCATGTACCCATTCCCTCTACATATAGATTAAGTTGTTATTTGTTGAGAGTCAGTTTTTTTTTTCTTTTTAAATCTTTATTAGAAAAATTATATAAAATGTACAGAAACAAATAAAAAAGTGAGCAAAACTTTACACACATATCAAGAAAAAATCATCTGGGATATCATTACATCTATAAGATAGATAACCATCACCGATTCATAGTACCCCACTATTCCTCCTTCTTTCACTTCACTCTCTTTCCGCTATAATTCAACAACATTTTGGTAAAGAACGCTAAATAACTTCATGCTATTGTCTTATAATTTCAGATAACTATGGAACCTGACCCATCCCCACCCCTCTAAACACAGAAGAAAGAGAAAAAAAAAAAAAAAAAGGGGGGGGGGAGGAGGGGGGCAAATTAACCCAATGCTTCCCCACTTCCCATGGACAGTGGGATTATTTGCAATATATTTAACACAGCATCTTCCCCCATGTACTTAATAAATCCCAGCCATGTTTTCTTGTAACTCAAGATATTTGCTTTGTTGTAAAATTTAGTATCATAGGCCTCCAGGAATGCCTGTCTGAGTAACTTTTTTTTTAACTGCTCCTATGGAGGGGATCTTATAATTGACCCAATTTGCATAGAGTAAGGATCTCGTTAAGATTATAACCCATTGAATAAATTTAGTATTTGCCCCCCAATTAACCTCCTTATTTAAGAAGATAGAGTTTTCTCCCAATAAATGAATCTTCTTCTTTATAACCATAAAAAGGAAATACTCAATTTTACCCCACATCTGTCTAACCTTGGGACATGGGTCTATTAATTTGTTCCATTTTTGTGCCCTTCTTGGGGTTATATAATCAAAGTGTATTAATTTGAAGTGAGATTCTCTAAAATTAGCTGACTTTGTAATATTCTTGATAATTTCAAAACTCTTGGGAATAATCACACTAGTACTAAGATTGGGCCAATTATAATCTTAGTACTAGTGTGATTATTCCCAAGAGTTTTGAAGTATAATTAGTATAATCTATAATAAGTCTCTCTGTTTCTGGGGTTTGTAATATACCATAAAGAATGGATAAAATACCCTTTTTAACTCTTGGACAATCTATGATCGGATGTTTATGAACAATTCTTGGTTCTTTGACTAACATTTGCAACAGATAGTGTTTTGCCTGAAAAAAGTAAAACTTGTCTGATGGTGGCACTGCATATTTTAACTGAAACTCCCTGAAATTATATGGGCGTATCAATAAAGGATTAATCAGTTGATTTATGTATATAATATTTTTGAGCTTCCAACGATGAAATACCTCATAACTTAAGCCTGGAATAAATCTAGGATTTCCCAGGAGGGGCAGGTGTTTAGTGATCGTATGCCAATGGCCTACCAATCTCATTGCCATCCTCCAAGCCCTTATAATGTCTTTATAAAGAGGATGTGTTCGAATTCTAAAGCCAAGTTCCCTGTCTGAAGCATGCAAAATAAATGGTAAAGATAATGGCGCACAAACTGCATCCTCTATATCGCGATTAGAGAAATTATCCGCATGTGTTAACCAATCTAATGGATATCGTATTAAAGCTGCGTTATTGTAATTTTCTAAATTAGGAAGGGCCAATCCCCCTTTAGAGATTGGAAGATATAATTTTTTTAATCTAATCCTCGGCTTTTTCCCTTTCCACAAAAAATGCCGAAGTTCTTTCAAGAACTTACACATATCTATGTCTTTTATCATCATTGGGAGCATTCTAATGAGATAGAGAATTCTGGGTAAAATAAACATTTTAAATACTGCCACCCTTCCCATTAATGAGAGCGGCATGTTAACCCATTGTTTCAATCTTTCAACATTATGTTGAAGAGCTGGAGTAATATTTAATTCATACCATTTAGCTGGATTAGATGATAAATAAATTCCCAAATAGCTTAGTTTCTGTGTTTCTATAAATTGATATATTTGAGTATCCACTGGTTTCTTTAACCATAAACTTTTGGATTTAGAGTAATTGATTTTATACCTCTCCATAAGAGTCCAGTATATCTATTATGCCCTTAACATATTTACCTGGGAATGAAACAAACATTAAGAGATCATCCGCAAAAAGCGACATTTTTACGCTTTCTTTGCCAATCTCAGAACCTACCAAAAAACTCCTAAGAAGAATGGCCAGTGGCTCCAGTATTAGATCAAAAAGCAATGGGGACATAGGACAGCCCTGCCTAGTACCCCTGTTCAAAAGGAAGGGGGACGATAAATAGCTGTTAACCAAAACCGAAGCTTCTGAATAAAAATATACATTCGCTTTTAATCCCAAAAACCCACCCTCAAAACCATATGTAGCCAATACTTCCATCATAAATGCCCACTCGACTCTGTCGAAGGCCTTCTCTGCATCCAGAGATAGCAGGAAGGCCTCTGGCAGAGCCGAGTCATTCTTCTCACAACTGTGACAACTGTACAGGGAGTGCAGAATTATTAGGCAAGTTGTATTTTTGAGGATTAATTTTATTATTGAACAACAACCATGTTCTCAATGAACCCAAAAAACTCATTAATATCAAAGCTGAATAGTTTTGGAAGTAGTTTTTAGTTTGTTTTTAGTTATAGCTATTTTAGGGGGATAACTGTGTGTGCAGGTGACTATTACTGTGCATAATTATTAGGCAACTTAACAAAAAACAAATATATACCCATTTCAATTATTTATTTTTACCAGTGAAACCAATATAACATCTCAACATTCACAAATATACATTTCTGACATTCAAAAACAAAACAAAAACAAATCAGTGACCAATATAGCCACCTTTCTTTGCAAGGACACTCAAAAGCCTGCCATCCATGGATTCTGTCAGTGTTTTGATCTGTTCACCATCAACATTGTGTGCAGCAGCAACCACAGCCTCCCAGACACTGTTCAGAGAGGTGTACTGTTTTCCCTCCTTGTAAATCTCACATTTGATGATGGACTACAGGTTCTCAATGGGGTTCAGATCAGGTGAACAAGGAGGCCATGTCATTAGATTTTCTTCTTTTATACCCTTTCTTGCCAGCCACGCTGTGGAGTACTTGGACGCGTGTGATGGAGCATTGTCCTGCATGAAAATCATGTTTTTCTTGAAGGATGCAGACTTCTTCCTGTACCACTGCTTGAAGAAGGTGTCTTCCAGAAACTGGCAGTAGGACTGGGAGTTGAGCTTGACTCCATCCTCAACCCGAAAAGACCCCACAAGCTCATCTTTGATGATACCAGCCCAAACCAGTACTCCACCTCCACCTTGCTGGCGTCTGAGTCGGACTGGAGCTCTCTGCCCTTTACCAATCCAGCCACGGGCCCATCCATCTGGCCCATCAAGACTCACTCTCATTTCATCAGTCCATAAAACCTTAGAAAAATCAGTCTTGAGATATTTCTTGGCCCAGTCTTGACATTTCAGCTTGTGTGTCTTGTTCAGTGGTGGTCGTCTTTCAGCCTTTCTTACCTTGGCCATGTCTCTGAGTATTGCACACCTTGTGCTTTTGGGCACTCCAGTGATGTTGCAGCTCTGAAATATGGCCAAACTGGTGGCAAGTGGCATCTTGGCAGCTGCACGCTTGACTTTTCTCAGTTCATGGGCAGTTATTTTGCGCCTTGGTTTTTCCACATGCTTCTTGCGACCCTGTTGACTATTTTGAATGAAACGCTTGATTGTTCGATGATCACGCTTCAGAAGCTTTGCAATTTTAAGAGTGCTGCATCCCTCTGCAAGATATCTCACTATTTTTGACTTTTCTGAGCCTGTCAAGTCCTTCTTTTGACCCATTTTGCCAAAGGAAAGGAAGTTGCCTAATAATTATGCACACCTGATATAGGGTGTTGATGTCATTAGACCACACCCCTTCTCATTACAGAGATGCACATCACTTAATATGCTTAATTGGTAGTAGGCTTTCGAGCCTATACAGCTTGGAGTAAGACAACATGCATAAAGAGGATGATGTGGTCAAAATACTAATTTGCCTAATAATTCTGCACACAGTGTACTTACATATTACTTGAAGTATCTTCCTTATATTCATTTCTGGGGTTCTACCCATTACAAACCCCGCTTTACCAATGTGAAGTAATCTTGGGAGAATAGTTTTAAGTCTATCAGCCATTATTTTCATCAGTATCTTATAATCAAGATTTAAAAGAGAAATTGGCCTATAAGAAGATAGTTGTGTAACATCTTTTCCCTCCTTAGGAAGGAGAATAATATTGGCTGACTTAAATTGTGCAGAAATCTTTTGGCTATTAATAAAGAAATAATTATATACTTCCTCCAGAACTTTTAAAATATCCTGTTTTAAGGCATAAATAAAATTCTAATGAGAGTCAGTTTTATTCCTTTCCCTGTTGTATACTAAAGTTAACATAGGGCATAGTTAATCTCAATATCAAAATTGTTGGTTTCCTATGCGCAACTACCTTAACCTAGCCTACCGTAGACTGTTGCATTATGAAGAGTAAAGACTTTCCAATTACAGTTTGTCAAAGAGCAGGCGTTTGGTGGCCCACTAGCCAATATTATAATTCTGGACTAGAGAGGGCAGAACCAGCACTTATAATGGGTAGCAGTTAACAATGTCTAGTTTACAAGCTGCACTTTTTAACAAGCTGTTCAATATTATTTTGGAGATACCTACAGTATATAGCCTTTCCTAAAGCAAGATGAGGCTATAATACTACTTAGCAGTGGCGGCTTGTGGGTTATTCAAATGGGGGTTCACGGACCAGTTATGTAAAATATATATATATAAATATATATATATAAAGACCACTGCTCCATAACCCTGTCCGCCTGCTCTGAGCACGATCGGGTTGATTGACACCTCCCTGCAGGCCGCGAGTCTGCAGGGGGCGGCGTTGCACCAGCAGCTCTTGTGAGCTGCTGGTGCAATGCTGAATACGGAGAGCGTATTGCTCTCCGCATTCAGCGATGTCTTGCGGACCTGATCCGCACTGTTGGATCAGGTCCGCAAGACATTTGATAAATAGGGGCCACTATATTAAAAAATAATATATATATATATATATACACACACACATATATATATATATATATATATATTACCCTCACACACAATCATATTATAGTGCTTGCTATATTACTTGCAGCCAGCAGGTGGCAGTGGTGCATAACATTTAAGAATTACAGCAGTGAAGATTTCTAAGATGGAAAACGTTTTTACTACATTTGTTATGTATATTCTTTACTGATGCATAACGATTTTTGTTATGCATCAGTAAAGAATATACATAACACAAATGTAGTAAAAACGTTTTCCATCTTAGAAATCTTCACTGCTGTAATTCTCCCTGATCGGCTACACTGAACTGCTCTACTTGCTAAGTTGCTGCTGTTGCAGTCTACACTCTATCTTTATGCTGTAATACGATCTGGAGTGAGTTTTTGCCTAAGTAGATATGATGATAAAGTAGGATAGTACTACTTTATCATCATATCTACTTAGGCGAAAACTCACTCCAGATCTAATTACAGCATAAAGATAGAGAGTGTAGACTGCAACAGAAGCAAGTAGAGCAGTTCAGTGTAGCCGATCAGGGAGAATAAGGAAGACTGAAATAGGTTGTAAGTCAGACATACCTTGATTAGCAGTGCCAGTGCAAGTCTGCAGCCCCTCCTTCCCTGACCACCAGACTGCTCTCTCAGTCTGTCATTGGCTAAGTAATGGCTATGCATTATGGGACTTGTAGTTAGTTCCTAGCCTTGGGAGCTTCCCCTGCTGCCTGCCCATAGAAATGGCCCAACTCGCACACTGAAAATTGTGCGATCAGCAAAGGTATAGGCTCTTTTATGGGCGGAGCAGCAGGCACATAGAAAAAATGTGCAAAGGGCTATAGCAGGCTATACCTCTCTACCGCATGTGCAGTAGAGAGGTATAGAGGTATATAAAAGGATTTTTTTTATTTTATTAAACTGGACAGTAGACTGGAACCTTTTTTGGCAGAATAAATATAATTTTTCCAATAGGGGGGCTATTGGAGAAATTATATTTATTCAGCCAAACATTTTATTTTCTTTCTTTTTTCTTTTTTTTCCCAGGGGGCTCACGTGCGGTTGTGATCATATGGAGGAGCCTCCACTGCTACTTAGCATACGATTACCCTTAACTCCTTGTTCTAAGATATTTACAGACATCTCAAGCGAGATACAACCCCATTTATATCTCTGACGCCCTATGATTCTACTCTTGTTAAAATGAAAAAGCCAGCATATTTGGTATCACTAATTAGAAGCTGCTGTAATCTTTTATTACATTGTTATGCCCACCCACCCATATGCTAACATGAGCTCCCAGTGGGCTACATCCAACTTAGAATTTGATTGTTCCCCATATTTTTATTTTTACTTTTTATACATTATTGTCCACCTTTTGTACAATATCTCAAGCTGTTCTTACCTGCTGAAGTACCTCCCCAACTAAGTTTCATTAGACCCAATGGGGTCATAAACAAGACTAACATGGCCCACCAGTGTTACCTATATCAATTTGACCAAAAGCGACCAGCTCATTAGTCCCATGAAAGCTATCAAAACTAGATGCTTACATTTTAGCAATCATTTAGCTTTTTTTTGCTTATACCATCGTAATGTACTCCATGAAAATGTTGTCATCCATGTCATAACATCTGTTGTATATTTTCTTTTTCCTCTGTGCAAAACCTCAATAAAAACTTATATAACTATACCCCTAATATGCCCCCCACCGACATTGCCGGAACCTACATAATGTTTTTAACCCCTAAACTGCTGCTCCCGATATCGCTGCCACTATACTAAAGTTATTAACCCTATTCCCCTGCACCTCAACATCACCCACACTATAATAAATCTATTAACCCCTATTCCGCCGCTCCCCGACATCGCCACAACTAAATAAAGCTATTAACCCCTAAACCTCTGGCCTTCCACATCACTACCACTAAATAAACCTATTAACCCCTAAACCGCCAGCCCCCACACCTAGCCTAAATTAAACTATATTAACCCCTAAACCTAACCATAACCCTAACGTAACCCTAAGCCTAACCCTAACCTTAATGTAACCCTACCACCCCCTAACTTTAACATAATTAAAATAGAGCTAAATTAAACTTACAATTATTAACTAAATAATTCCTATTTAAAACTAAATACATACTTACCTGTGAAATAAAACCTAAGCTAGCTACAATATAACTAATAGTTATATTGTAGCTAGCTTAGGTTTTATTTTAATTTCACTGGTAAGTTTGTATTTAATTTAACTAGGTAGCCTAGTTAGTAAATAGTTACTAACAATTTACTACCTAGTTAAAATAAATATAAACTTACCTGTGAAATCGAACCTAAGGTGCCTTACACTTAAACCTAACACTACAAAAAATAAAAAAACACTAAAATCACACAAAATAAAAAAAAACTACCATTACAAAAAATAACAAATGAAATTATACAAAACAAAAAAAATATTCCTATTCTAATACTCTTTAAAAAAATAAAAAACACCCCAAAATAAAAAAATCCTAATCTATAATAAACTACCAAGGGCCCTCTTTTGCTACAAAACAAAACAAACACCCCCCTAACAGTATACAAACCCTCACCCCCAAACCCACAAAATAAAAATAAAGTAAAACCTAATCTACCCATTGCCCTGAAAAGGGCATTTGTATGGGCATTGGCCTTAAAAGGGCATTTAGATATTTTGCTGCCCAAGGCCTAATCTAAAAATAAAAAGTATTTAGTTTTAAATAGGAATAATTTAGGTAATGATAGGAATTTTATTTAGATTTATTTTAATTATATTTAAGTTAGGGGGTGTTAGGGTTAGACTTAGGTTTAGGGGTTAATAAATTTAGAATAGTAGCGGCGACGTTGGAGCCAGCAGATTAGGGGTTAATAAATATAATGTAGGTGTTGGCGATATTAGAGGCGGCAGATTAGGGGCTATTAAATATAATGAAGGTGTTGGTGATGTTGGGGGCAGCAGATTAGGGGTTCATAAGTATAATGTAGGTGGCGGCGATGTCCGGAGCGGCAGATTAGGGGTTAATAAGTATAATGTAGGTGTCAGCGATGTCGGGGGCAGCAGATTAGGGGTTGATAAGTGTAAGATTAGGGGTGTTTAGATTCGGGGTTCATGTTAGGGTGTTAGGCGTAAACATAAATTTAGTTTCCCCATAGGAATCAATGGGGCAGCGTTACTGAGTTTTACACTAAAAGAAAAGATTTGGTTGAAAGTTGCTTAAAACAGATAATTCTTTATTATATTTGTTCCATCTTAAAAGGAGACAATACACACGCAACAAATGGTGTAAGCAGGGTCGGTCTTAAGCGTTTTGGCGGTAAAATTACGCCTCAATCATAGACCAACTGATTCTAAAAGACGTCCGGTGAAGCGGGTGCTGCTGCAGTAAACGTCCGTCGGGTAAGAGGGAGAAGGTAAAAACAGACCCACTCTGAATAGGGGAAAGTGTGGAGCCGGCCCAGAGAAGCGGTGGACAGCCGCAAAATGGTACAAAACAAAACAGGCGGCTACTGTAAAAAGGTACTTTTATTCCAAATAAAAAGTAGACATAAAGCAAAAAAGTGATAAATATGACACAACAAACCAGGGAGGGAAACAGCAGACTTACATGTTTCGCGCAGACTAGCGCTTAATCATAGAAGCTGTTAGACAAGTGAAAACTGCTGTAGCACTTAAAGGGACAGTGCACCAATCAGAACACCTTGTATCTGAATCTTAATAAAAAACAGGTGTTGCATAAGTGTACTACTTCAAAATAAATGTCAACAAAAAGTGCTACAGATCAGATAGTAATAAAATATAACATAATGGAAATACTTGTGAAGATGTGCAATTCAACGAAAACACCTGTATACATAAAGCTAAATAACATAACAATATATTCTGCACACATATGAAATAACTAACACATGTATGCGAATTCAAATTCTAAAAATAGCATCATATGCAGTGTTAACAAATCTTTGATAAAACAAAACTAGATCTAACAACAAAATATAATATTGATATTTTCAAAAAAAGAGAATAGAGAACAAAAACAAAACAGGAAGAAATCTCTCAATGATTGAAAAAAAGAGAAAAAATCTCTTAATAATCTCTTAATAATCTTTCAAAAATTGGTTTGTTGTGTCATATTTATCACTTTTTTGCTTTATGTCTACTTTTTATTTGGAATAAAAGTACCTTTTTACAGTAGCTCAGTAGCCGCCTGTTTTGTTTTCTAAAAGACGTCCCTCTAGCATATTCCGGGAGCCTATTGAGTATAACTACCATTGTTTGTTGTTGAGTTTTACACTGCTTTTAGGTATTAGACTTTTTCTAAGCCGGCTCTCCCCATTGATGTCTATGGGGAAATCATGCACGAGCACGTACAACCAGCTCACCGCTCACTTAAGCAGCGCTGGTATTGGAGTGCAGTGTGTAGCACAATTTTGCTCTACGCTCACTTCTTGCCTGTTAACGCCGGGTTTGTAAAAACCCGTAATACCAGCGCTGTAGGAAAGTGAGTGGTGAGAATAAACTGCAAGTTAGCAACGCACCCCTCATAACGCAAGACTCGTAATCTACGTTATTACAGGATTTGATTATATGTAAGGGACAATGCATTCAATTTGATTACTTAGCATTTTTTTGCTTAAAGGGGCAGTCTACTTGAAAATGTTTATTGTTTAAAAAAATAGCTAATCCCTTAATTACCCCTTCCCCAGTTTGGTATATCCAACAATCTCTGTGATTACCTTGTATCTAAGCCTCTGCAGACTGCCCCCTCATCACCGTTCTTTTGGAAGACTTGTATTTTAGCTAATCAGTGCTGACTCATAAATAACTCCACAGGAGTGAGCACTATGTTTTCTATAGGCACACATGAACTAGCGTTGTCTAGCTGTGAACAACTGTCAAATGCACTGAGATAAAAGGCAGACTTCATTAGCATATGAGCCTACCTAGGTTTAGCTTTCAACAAAGAATACCAAGAGTACAAAGCAAATTTGATGATAAAAATTAAAACAAATTAAAATTGCATGCACTATCTGAATCATGTAAGTTTAATTTGGATTAGACTGTCCCTTGAAGTACTTCTTCAATTCTATATAAACATTAGTATGGATTATACAGGCCACTTTTGGACCTAAAGAAATATATTAAAACTATTATATATGATATATTCCTATGTTATATAAAGTATATGGATATATACAGGGAGTGCAGAATTATTAGGCAAGTTGTATTTTTGAGGATTAATTTTATTATTGAACAACAACCATGTTCTCAATGAACCCAAAAAACTCATTAATATCAAAGCTGAATATTTTTGGAAGTAGTTTTTAGTTTGTTTTTAGTTTTAGCTATTTTAGGGGGATATCTGTGTGTGCAGGTGACTATTACTGTGCATAATTATTAGGCAACTTAACAAAAAACAAATATATACCCATTTCAATTATTTATTTTTACCAGTGAAACCAATATAACATCTCAACATTCACAAATATACATTTCTGACATTCAAAAACAAAACAAAAACTAATCAGTGACCAATATAGCCACCTTTCTTTGCAAGGACACTCAAAAGCCTGTAATCCATGGATTCTGTCAGTGTTTTGATCTGTTCACCATCAACATTGCGTGCAGCAGCAACCACAGCCTCCCAGACACTGTTCAGAGAGGTGTACTGTTTTCCCTCCTTGTAAATCTCACATTTGATGATGGACCACAGGTTCTCAATGGGGTTCAGATCAGGTGAACAAGGAGGCCATGTCATTAGATTTTCTTCTTTTATACCCTTTCTTGCCAGCCACGCTGTGGAGTACTTGGACGCGTGTGATGGAGCATTGTCCTGCATGAAAATCATGTTTTTCTTGAAGGATGCAGACTTCTTCCTGTACCACTGCTTGAAGAAGGTGTCTTCCAGAAACTGGCAGTAGGACTGAGAGTTGAGCTTGACTCCATCCTCAACCCGAAAAGGCCCCACAAGCTCATCTTTGATGATACCAGCCCAAACCAGTACTCCACCTCCACCTTGCTGGCGTCTTTGTCGGACTGGAGCTCTCTGCCCTTTACCAATCCAGCCACGGGCCCATCCATCTGGCCCATCAAGACTCACTCTCATTTCATCAGTCCATAAAACCTTAGAAAAATCAGTCTTGAGATATTTCTTGGCCCAGTCTTGACGTTTCAGCTTGTGTGTCTTGTTCAGTGGTGGTCGTCTTTCAGCCTTTCTTACCTTGGCCATGTCTCTGAGTATTGCACACCTTGTGCTTTTGGGCACTCCAGTGATGTTGCAGCTCTGAAATATGGCCAAACTGGTGGCAAGTGGCATCTTGGCAGCTGCACGCTTGACTTTTCTCAGTTCATGGGCAGTTATTTTGCGCCTTGGTTTTTCCACACGCTTCTTGCGACCCTGTTGACTATTTTGAATGAAACGCTTGATTGTTCGAGGGTCACGCTTCAGAAGCTTTGCAATTTTAAGAGTGCTGCATCCCTCTGCAAGATATCTCACTATTTTTGACTTTTCTGAGCCTGTCAAGTCCTTCTTTTGACCCATTTTGCCAAAGGAAAGGAAGTTGCCTAATAATATGCACACCTGATATAGGGTGTTGATGTCATTAGACCACACCCCTTCTCATTACAGAGATGCACATCACCTAATATGCTTAATTGGTAGTAGGCTTTCGAGCCTATACAGCTTGGAGTAAGACAACATGCATAAAGAGGATGATGTGGTCAAAATACTCATTTCCTAATAATTCTGCACTCCCTGTATTGTATCTCACAAAAGTGAGTACACACCTCCTATTTTTGTAAATATTTTATTATATCCTTTCATGTGACAACACTGAATAAATGACACTTTGCTACAATGTAAAGTAGTGAGTGTACAGCCTGTATAACAGTGTACATTTCCTGTCCCCTTAAAATAACTCAACACACAGCCATGTCTAAACCGTTGGCAACAAAAGTGAGTACACCCCTAAGTGGAAATGTCCAAATTGGGCGCAATTAGCAATTTTCCCCTCCCCGGTGTCATGTGACTCATTAGTGTTACAAGGTTTCAGGTGTGAATTGGGTGCAGGTGTGTTACATTTGGTGTTATCGCTCTCACACTCTCTCACTCTGGTCACTGGAAGTTCAACATGGCATCTCATGGCAAAGAACTCTCTGAGGATCTGAAAAAAATAATTGTTGCTCTACATAAAGATGGCATAGGCTATAAGAAGATTGCCAAGACCCTGAAATTGAGCTGCAGCACGGTGGGAAAGACCATACAGTGGTTTCACAGGACAGGTTCCACTCAGAACAGGCCTCACAATAGTCGACCAAAGAAGTTGAGTGCACATGCTCAGCGTCATATCCAGAGGATGTCTTTGGGAAATAGACATATGAACGCTGCCAGCATTGCTGCAGAGGTTGAAGGGGTGGGAGGTCAACCTGTCAGTGCTCAGACCATACGCCACACACTGCATCAAATTGGTCTGCATGGCTGTCGTCCCAGAAAGAAGCCTCTTCTAAAGATGATGCACAAGAAAGCCTGCAAACATTTTGCTGAAGACAAGCAAACTAAGGACATGGATTACTGGAACCATGTCCTGTGGTCCGATGAGACCAAGATAAACTTATTTGGTTCAAATGGCGTCAAGTGTGTGTGGAGGCAACCAGGTGAGGAGTACAAAGACAAGTGTGTCTTGACTACAGTCAAGCATGGTGGTAGGAGTGTCATAGGCTGGGCCTGCATGAGTGCTGCCGGCACTGGGGAGCTACAGTTCAATGAGGGAACCATAAATGCCAACATGTACTGTGACATACTGAAGCAGAGCATGATCCCCCCCCTTTCGGAGACTGGGCTGCATGGCAGTATTCCAACATGATAACGACCCCAAACACAACTTCAAGACAACCATTGCCTTGCTAAAGAAGCTGAGGGTAAGGTGATGGACTGACCAAGCATGTGTCCAGATCTAAACCTTATTGAGCATCTGTGGGGCATCCTCAAACAGAAAGGTGGGGGAGAGCAAGGTCATCCCCCAGCTCTGTGATGTCGTCATGGAGGAGTGGAAGAGGACTCTAGTGGCAACCTGTGAAGCTCTGGTGAACTGCATGCCCAAGAGGGTTAAGGCAGTGCTGAAAAATAATGGTGGCCACACAAAATATTGACACTTTGGGCCCAATTTGGACATTTCCACTTAGGGGTATACTCACTTTTATTGCCAATGGTTTAGACATTAATGGCTGTGTTTTGAGTTATTTTGAGGGGACAGCAAATTTACACTGTTATACAGGCTGTACACTCACTAATTTACATTGTAACAAAGTGTCATTTCTTCAGTGTAGTCACATGAAAAGATATAATAAAATATTTACAAAAATGTGAGGGGTGTACTCACTTTTGTGAGATACTGTAAATCCCTATCAAATATTATTAGAAAACTGGTAGGATATTGTCCTCACATAACATACAGGAGCCTCTCATGGACCCCTAATATATTGCCTTTGGTTAAAAGGGGGATTTTAAGGGAAAGAGAGATATAGGGTCACTTTTGTACCCATAATATTTTATAAAGAGAATATCTTATTAAGATGTGTACAAAACATTTGGTTATCCATTAAACTATATAAACTATAGAACCGTTAATATTATAATTACGGAAAAAATAACCTCCACACTAATTGAAGCCACACCATATTAAGAGGGATAATATTTAAATTATAGAGTCCCCTTTTGGACCTCTAAAACTATAAAACAGATAATATTACAATTATGGAAGAAATATCCCTCACACTAATTGAACTCACCTTTGGACTTCAGGACACATTATGACACTGTAATAAGAGGGATAATATTATAAATGTACAGGCAACTTTTGGACCTCTAAAACTATAAGCCAGTTAATATTACAAATCTATTATTTATGTTGCTATAGCATATAGCTAAGCTGAGGACAATAACGTCACTCTTGTGCCCATAAGCCGGACAGATAGCTCAGCATGCTAAGGCACTGTGGCTGAGCTCTGTAGCAACCTAAGGGTTGCAGGTTCGATCCCCGGCGAGGTCCACTCAGCCTTTCATCCTTCCGAGGTCGATAAAATGAGCAGCGCCTTGAGACCCATACAGGTGATTAACCATGCTTTACAAGTACCCAATACATACATACATCACTCTCATGCTCAGTAAACTCTATAAAAATAGTTCTGGACTAGGACTATAAAATCAAACTGATTAGCAAGAAACTACTGCTGTGTTTTGCATAAATATCTCAGTTCAACATGTACAATATCACATAGGAAAAAAAAGGAGAAATATACTTACAGGTTGGTAGCAAAGCTAGTACTAGTACCCATGTAGACCACATAGTGCTTCCTCAAATTGTTTATAATAACATAGTATTGGAACTCTAATGAGAGCATAATAAACAAGCATACAGGACATGGGTAGCACTGTAAAAGTTATTTTTAAGGACTGTGTTGTGCAACAGTTATATAGTGATTATATCTCCATAGTAGAGGATTAAATGGTAGGGCCACTATGTGTATATAATCCTACTTAAAAAGAGAATGTCCTTTCCTATTACAGAATAATAGATGAGAGAACCTAAATGGAATTTTCAATATTCAAATACAGACTGCAAATATGTGTATCAGGCTTTAAGACCTTCATACCACATTATATAAAGCAAAAGGTAAAAACTATTATATGTAATACTATAGTAAAAGAACTGAGTCAAGATAAATAGGGTCACTCTTGAACCTAGGGTACTCTTATAAAAATATTTTTAAACTAGTTTGACAAAGTCAGAGTAAATAACACACAATTGGGCCTCTAAATACAGTTGAGTGCCACTATATCTATAAAGCAGCAGCAAATAGCAACCGAAAATCTTTGTATTAGCTGTTGGACTATATAAGATTGGCTTACTGCTAGATTGGAATCTAGGGAGATAAGCGCTTATAGGCCCACTTCTTAAACATTATGGCACAAACTAAACCTATAACCGTATTCTGAGGGCATGAAAATGGCACGGTAACATAGCAACCATGAAACATAATATAAGGCATAGAGAGTTATAAGTTAAACCACTAAACAGCTGCATATCACTCCAGAAAACTGGGAGCCTGCAACCCACATTCCAAATATAGCTGTATGTCCCGTTAAACAGTTTATCAGGCCCAAAGGTCATCATTCATATGCAGGAAAGTCGGGAATGAAATGGAAGTGTAGCCCCTCAAACTAACACTATAAAGAAGCACACAATGTTACCCAATGCCAGTCCGGGCATCCATGTTGGCAAAAATTCCGGGGCATAGACAGTAGACACAGTCTTCAAATAGATCAGAATTCCAGACCTGCATAACCAGTCAAAAGGGAACCCCTCCAGAGGGAGTCTGCACAACATACAGCAAGCATTGAACCATTGTTTCCAATCAAACATTAAGGCCTAGATTATGAATGAAGCGTGATATTTGCAAATGTCATACACGGCACAGAACCTAGCGCAGCAAAGGGGGTAAGTCGCACAGTGATGGGCAGCACATTTTAAATATATATGAATATATACTGTACATAGAGGCCTCTAGTTATGAAAGTCTGTCGGACCTGATCCGACAGTGTGGATCAGGTCCGACAGACCTCGCTGAATACGGCGAGCAATACGCTCGCCGTATTCAGCATTGCACTAGCAGCTCACAAGAGCTGCTGGTGCAACGCCGCCCCCTGCAGACTCGCGGCCAATAGGCCGCCAGCAGGCGGGTGTCAATCAACCCGATCGTACTCGATCGGGTTGATTTCCGGCGATGTGTGTCCGCCTGCTCAGAGCAGGCGGACAGGTTATGGAGCAGCGGTCTTTGTGACCACTGCTTCATAACTGCTGTTTCTGGCGAGCTTGATACATATGCCCCACAGTATATAATTATGTGTTTATATGTGTGCATACACATATTAACACAAATATATATGTGCATAAGCATATCCATATATATTTGCCATTTTAACACAGTCCCCATAGACCACTATGTAAAGGCACTTTTCAGTGCCTTTTTTTCCTAACACCCCACACCCGCCAACTTTAACCCAAATAAAGATGCTACTTTTTTAATGTTAAAAATCAACACTACATTTTATTTTGGGTGCAATTGGGGGACATTTTAAAAATTAACCAGAGATCTGTGGTTAATTTTCGGAGCACTAATTGCTACCGCCAGCTTGCGATAGCCTTAACCAGCCACTTTTAATAACCGTAAACAGCAAATTTTCCTGTTTGCGGATGCGTGATAAATTAGTGCTCCACTTGTAATTTAGCCCTAAAAAAGGAAAGAAATTCCAAAGGTAAACTCCTGAACAAAAGACTACATTATATTATTTGGGATGGGGGTTAGTTTTATAATTTCCATAATTTTTAACATTTGATGAGGAACTTAAAATCTAACATTAATGTAAGTTCTTTTCCCTTGCATTTTCTAGGTTTTTATAGCACAAAAATTAGTGCAGAGTGTGTAATTTGTGTGCAGTCTAATGTTCAAGTAGAAAGATGAAAAGATATATAGATATTTAGATAGATAGATAGATAGATAGATAGATAGATAGCTAGATAGATAGATAGATAGATAGATAGATAGATAGATAGATAGATAGATAGATAGATAGATAGATAGATAGATAGATGCTACAGATCATTTTTCAACTTTTTTGTTTCTACTTAGCTTGAAGACATTTCTCAAACTATCTATCTGAATGCTTAGAGTCATAAAGACCAGTGCAGTGGGTTTAGTTGAAGGTTCAACATATTGTTTTCAGTGTTAAGACTTAATTGTTATGTATAATGTAAGCATTTTAATGTACACATAGGTGAATGATTAGTTATTTCATCAATAGGTCTTTACCAGTGGCAACTGTTACTTGTCTCTATTTTTGACTGTGCTGGTATGGTTCTTGGAGATGCCTCAGGTGTGTGTGTCTTCTTAAAGGGACATTCCAGCTTAAATGTTTTTATTTATTTATCCATAGAAGTCACACATCAGTTTTGAATGAGATATATATTAAACAAATTAGTGAAACATAAAATATTGTTTCAACCCACACAAAATGCCTTTTCAAAGTCCTCATGACAAGTTTCAAAACGCCCCTCAGGAAAAACCTTATTTTCATTCTTTTGCAGGCTGCTGTTAACATAGGATGTAAATTAGTCACTAATAGCCAGAGTCCGCGCATATTCATGCACATTAGCTATTGTTTTCTTCATCTTACTAAAGTTATATACCAGGAGGTGGTAGGCAGATGCATATGTGTATATATTTAAAAATAAGTGTATATATACTGTATTATATATAGCTTGGGGCTAATTAATGTTTGTAAAGTATTGCGTTTAATAAAAAAAAAAAGATGTGGCGGAAAAAAAATATAAAATGTTAAAGTTAATGATTAATTTAATTAGAAATATTCACCTACCTATAGTTATACTGATAAACAAATCTGTACTGAGAAATTCCTCTTACTGAAGCGCTGAAAAAACAATACTTTTTAAGAGGCTGATTTACCAAATGTCTGTCGGACCTGATCCAACAGTGCGGATCAGGTCCGACAGACATCGCTGAATGCGGAGAGCAATACGCTCTCCGTATTCAGCATTGCACCAGCAGCTCACAAGAGCTGCTGGTGCAACGCCGCCCCCTTCAGATTCGCGGCTAATCGGCCGCCAGCAGGGAGGTGTCAATCAACCCGATCGTACTCGATCGGGTTGAATTGTGGCGATTCCTGTCCGCCTCATCAGAGCAGGTGGACAGGGTTATGGAGACCGCTGCTCCATAACTTGTGTTACTGGCGAGTCTGAAGACTCGCCAGAAGCACGGGCCCTCAAGCACCATCCGGAGCGTGATAAATGGGCCTCTAAGGCTGTTTGCTGGTAACAATGCAGCTGAGAACTGTCAGCATTACGGAGTGAAGCAGTAGTGTGCACAAATGCACTGCACATGCGCACCGGATGCACGTTACCAGATCTTGTTCATGAAGCACATCCATGGTCGTATATTAATACGACTTACAGCATTGGCTATGGTATGGATAAAAAACAGGGGGCAGTGGAAAAATTATAATTTTAAAAACACTATATATAGAAAATAAAGCATTTAAGTAAAATAGTATATATTGCAAAGTGAAATGTTTTTAAATAATCTGCACAATAGATAGTTGACAGAAAAGTGCTGGAATGTCCCTTTAAAGGGTCAAGTCTAGTCAAAAATAAACTTTCTAATTCTACTCTTATTATCAATTTTTCTTCATTCTCTTGGTATCTTTATTTGAAAAAGCTGGAAAGTAATCTTAGGAGCCGGCCCATTTTTGGTTCAGCACCTGGGTAGCGCTTGCTGATTGGATGGCTACATTTAGACACCAATCAGCTTCTAAGCTTATATTTCAGCTTTTTCAAATAAAGATATCAAGTGAATGAAGAAAAAATGATAATAGGCGTAAATTACAAAGTTGCTTAAAATTGGATGCTCTAACTGAATCATGAAAGTTTAATTTTGACTAGACTATCCCTTTAAGCATTTAAAAAAAAACAAAAAAAATTGTATATTCTAATCTTTTTGAAAAGCTTATCAAATGATTTATCTAAAAATATAACATGAGCCAGATTACAAGTGTTCTATTTATTTTTAAATATATATATATATATATATATATATAGTAGTGAAGAATGGGGATGCACTCACCAGGATTTCCAAAGTTACCATTAACATTAAAGGTAACTTTAAAGGTAACTTTGGAAATCCTGGTGAGTGCATCCCCATTCTTTACGATTATCAATACCATGGAAGCACTCTGGTTGGATGAAATGTTAACCTGCTGTCTATATATATATCGATATATATATATCGATATATATATATATATATATACAGTATATATATATATATATATATATATATATATATATATATATATATATATATATATATATATATATATGAATATATACATATATATATGATGCATCTTTTGTAAAATAGTTATCTATACATAAATATATATGAATATATATAGTTATAAGTATATACAGATATATATAGGAATATCTATTTAAAAATACATAGAACATTTTCCCCTATGTAAAGAACTTTAGAATGTAAAATATATATAAGTACATACACAGTAAAACACATTATTAAATATTAAAATTTAATACAAATAATTTTTCATGTTTACAGGTAAAACCCCAAAACGTCATGATTTTGGATTAAAAGAATTTGATGTTTAAATCCGGTGGGTGCCTGCTTGTTTTTCACTGGAATATATATATGTACACACACAGTAGTTTTTTTGTAAAAGAAAAGGTGCCGGTACTCATTGATTATTGATTGATAAATTCTGCTCAGTAACTTTGAGAAAAACAAAGGGACAACATTAATGACAATGTTTGATGTATTTTGCAGCCCCCTCTTGTGAAAACTAGAGTATTTACATGTTTATTACAAATATTACCTCTTATGAGTTGGCAGAGGTGGGGGTACTCATTACAAGTGAGTACCCCACAAAAAAGTCCTGTATATATTTATATATATATATATATATATATATATATATATATATATATATATATATATATATATATA
Source organism: Bombina bombina (assembly GCF_027579735.1). Lineage (NCBI taxonomy): Eukaryota > Metazoa > Chordata > Amphibia > Anura > Bombinatoridae > Bombina > Bombina bombina. The sequence goes on from NC_069504.1 coordinate 793,288,601, forward strand.
TATATATATATATATATATATAAATATATATCCAATGCAAAGATAATGGCACACACCAACCAATACAACAACCTAAAGCTCTGCTAGTGAACAATGTAGAGAAATTAATAGTATCCAGACTCGGCAATGGTCCTATAGATACAGAGCAGGCATACACAGGATGAAACTTCAAACGTCTTTAATAATTAAGTTTCATTTCTGTGTATGCCTGCTCTGTATCTATAGGACCATTGCTGAGTCTGGATACTCTTTGTTTCTCTCTCTCTCTCTTTACATATCTATATATAGATATATATATATATATATATATATATGTATATATATATATATATATATATATATATATATATATATATACAAATGTATACATGTGTTTATATGTGTAAATATGTATGTATATACATATATACAGGTATGAACATAAATACACATGTATACACACACACACATATATATTAATTTAATTTATTTCAAACTTTAATTGATGTCAACAAATTGATTCGGTGACTAACATTGAAAAAATATTTTGAGAGTAGTGAGAGGACAGATATAGAACCCTTCATGGTAAGCTCTTCAAGCATAATTAAAAGGCAGATTAATAATATGTCTATGGATTTTTCTGAACTACAGGATGTCCAAAACCTATTGAGTTTAGGTTTGGAAAGTGTCTCAAAGGAGTAGGAGATTAATAGCCATGGGGGTTTTAAACCCAAATCCATCTTCTATCCTGTTCTCAGACAAGGGGAGACATCCTCCTTAAATTTCAGAAAAGAATTGAAGCTGATTGGTTAAATTGTCAAAGAAACTCAGTGACACCCCTCCCACTTTTTCCAAACAGGAAAAATTGGAATTGGAAATGCTAAAAAACAATCAACAGTTAGTAGTAAAGACTGCAGACAAAGGAAGGAGTGTAGTGGTTTGAGATAGGCTATCATATAAGAGAGAGATACTACGACAATTAAATAATTAGGATGATTATAGGGTTCTTTCAGGAGACCCCACAGCAACATTCAGGAGGGAACTCAAGTCCCTTGTGGATGATGGCTTAGAACTAGGTCATTTGGATCAAAATACCTATGATTATTTACTTATTGAAGAACCATTGATACCCATATTCCATATACTCCCTGTCAGTATATTTATGAAAATCTTAGTAGTGCTATCCAAATAATATATATAAGTTTATGGCAGGGTTATAAACACAATACAAAGAAATAGAAACCCTTATCAACCATGCACCTACTAGACCATACAATTAATATAAATATCTGAATTCTTTTATTTAGTTAATATCCATAAACATATTGATTGAAGTATATTTGCAATAAAAGGAAATGAAACAAAATGTATATGCGTTAAAACCAACTCTTAAGATATGCTATCCTTCTTACAAAACCCAGAAAAATATACCTTCACATTTCAGCCTTTTATTTATTTAACACAATGGGACTAAAAACCTTTAACATCCAAGCAATACAATTCTAAACAGTGTTTATAAAACAATAGGATAATATATATTCTGCTATTTAATTGCAATTTATCCTAATACAAAATTAACTGACAATATCAGAACTTGTATAGATGAGTTACTTAGCCAATCAGATACAGATTTAAAAGTATAATCTGCTCTTTAAATCTATTAAATACAAATTAACTATGCATATAACTTATCTTACAAAACCTTGAATACGTTACCAAAGTAAAAAGCAGTCGATATCCGATATTCCTTGGTAGGAATTATTTTACCTCAGATCACCAATAAGTGTATATCGCAATCAATGAGAAGGGTAGATTAGCTTTGCTCAAGTAAAGTGGTATCTCACACCCAGCGGGAACCAGTTACAAGTTTTAGCTTCAGCAGAAAATCTGTCCCTTTCTCTCCATTGCATTCACTTTTTATTTGGTTTTTCCATCATTGGTAAATTGTGGGTGGCCCTGCAGGAGCTGACCTTCCCATTGGTTATCTGGGAAGTCTAAATCGGATTGGCCCTTGGAAATTTCATTTTTAACAGCCAGAGAGAACCTTCTGGCTGTAGTTCTCGCAACATAACACCAGGTGGCAGCACAAACAGACACAGCAACATTTGAAACAACTTAAATCAGTATTTCTATGAAATGGTTATTAATTTTATCATAATTTACTGCGACAACTATTCATAATATTTGTTTTGGATAAGTTATATCTTAATGAATTTTCTGATCATTTTGATATGAAACATCACATATCTAACATTATATTAAAATAATTTGTATTTCATTTAGCCTAATAGAAAATTTATATCTCAGTCATATCACATCAAAGTAACTTCCATATCTTCATCTCACTATATTTTAAGAGATGTATTTAAAACTTTATAAACATTTGTTTCACATTTATATGATATGACATTTCATTTCATTCAGGCATTCCATCTCTTTCTAAGTGCATAGATTGATGCTCATGATCAATGGTTGTCTGCAATAAAAATAGAAATAATTATTAGAGATGATCCAAGCATTTATATGTCTATGGTCCATAAGTATTTATTTATATTCTTAAAAACACAGAGGCTAAGTAAGATCTTTCATGTTTTCAAAACATATATATATATACATATATATGCACATTCATTTCTATGTAGATTTGAGATTATCTGTCTGAAAAATATAAGCAAAACAGAGGTTATTACACATTTTTGACTGACTAAAACAGTTACCTCCCAAGCTTAGTAAATATCCATGTAATAATAGAGAATTAGACAATTTTCAATTTCTATATGTGATACATTCTGAGGCATGCATTCAAATAGAAAAAAAAAATTAATTGATGTCTATTTGCTGCCTGCTTATGTGAGCTTCCAGAGTCACACCTTAGCATTTGTCTGTGTTTTTCAAGGCCTCCATTGCTCCACATGGGGTCAATCCATGAGGAGTTGTAAAAGTCTTTAAAACAGCATATTTCCTGTTTAGCCAGCAGTGCAGATGTGTATTTGATAATTAACACCCATGTGCATAAAAGCTGCCTCTCCACGACCCTGATCAGCTCCAAAAGGGTAACCCAGACATTTTGTCTCCATATATTTGCCTGTATCCTGAAACTGTGTTATATTTTAGTTCCTTGCTAAATTATACAATTGCATAATTTAACATATTGAGTGTGTGAGATCTCCCAGAGATAATCCTTTGTTCTACAGACCATGTTCACATCCACAGATCTATCAAATAAAGACAAATATACCTCTATATATTATTTAATAATATTTCAAATACCTTGACATAAATCCCCCTTTCTAATTAAAAAATATGTAGGACACATGTATTTGAATTGGATCAAAGTTAGTGGTATTTGGTGAGGATGTTGACCGTACACATCATGGACAGTCTTCTATGTAGATAGTCTGTCAATTTTGAACCTTCATGTTTATCAGTTAGGCATCTTTAAACTACAGTATGTCTTTAGTTCATTTGGGGATATGACACTTCATTCTCCCTCTATGACTTGTAGTTGGGATCTGGGATGACATGCCCGCAATTGATTGATATGTACCCATTTATCTATGAAACCTTCATTTTTGGGGATCCGTATTTTATAGGCCACTGGAGATATTTTGTCAGTAATGACGAAAGGACCTTTCCATGATGGAAGAAATTTCTTCTCCCTAACCTGATCTCTTCCAAAGTTATAAAGATAAACTTTATCATTTATTTCATATTCCTTTTTGGATGTTTTGAGATCATAATAGGTTTTAGTGGCAGTTGCGGCTCTTTCTAAATTCCTTTGAGCAAATGCAAAGGCATATTGCAGGTGCTTTCTTAGGTTTTCCACATATTGATGTGTATTGGCAGCGTTTATCAAATTTTGGTCTGATGTACGGTACAGCAGATGCTGAGGTAGAACCATTCTTCTACCAGTCATCAGCTCAAAAGGTGACATCTTGGTAGCACTACTTGGAGTTGCTCTTAATGCCATTAAGACTAGAGGTAGTTTTATATCCCAGTCTTTACCTGTTTCACTCACAAACTTTTTGAGGATTTTAACAATGGACTGGTTGTAACGCTCTACACCACCACTTGAGGCAGCTCTATAAGCAATATGGAGCTTTCTTTTAACCCCTAGTATTTTCCACATTTTTGTCATCACTTCGCTAGTGAAGTGGGTCCCCCGATCTGACTCGATTCTTTGGGGCAGACCAAATCTGGAAAATACATGGTTGATGAGCAATGCTGCACATGTTTCAGCACTATTGTTAGGTGCACTAATGCACTCTACCCATTTAGTGAACAGGCATGTCACTGTTAACATGTATTTGTTACCTCTTGATGATCTTGTTACTGGGCCAATAAAATCAATTTGTATATCTGACCATGGCATTACCATCCCCCTTTTCTGCAATGGCGCTCTATGTGTTGGTGCAGTGGGTTGGAACTGTGGGCAGATTAAACACCCTTGACAGTAGGTTTGAACATCTTTCAACATGTGTGGCCAAAAAGCGTAATCACGCAATATTTCATACGTGAGTTTGGCACCACGATGACCAGATGTGGGAGCATCATGGGCATGTTGAAGCATTAGACCTCGGAACTTGGTGGGTACTACCCACTGCTGGATGCCAGTTTTGGAGGTTCTAATTAACAAACCATCCTGTAATTTGAATTGTGATTTAGATTTTATTAAGATTCTCAGATCTTCTTTGCCAATACAATCATCTTTTGAGATGGGGTTGCTTTCAGGATCTTCTATGTGTTTATAGAAGATGCCTACAATGGGGTCTTCTTTTTGACTAGTGATCAGGTCCTCACTAGGAGAATCCTGACTCCATTGTACCAAGTTAGGCTCACTCTGTTGTTTTGCCTGGTTTCTGGTAATGGCTTCTACCTGACTTGCACCCATTAAATGGTCAATATTAAGGAGTTCTCCAGTTATGGCTCCTTGTTTGGCTAATGAATCCGCAAGGTCATTGCCTTCCTTATCAGGACCTAAAACTCTGGAATGACCCTTGGTCTTTTTCCAGTGTATGGTTAAATCATTGGATACTACCAGATTATCAATCTCGCAGAACAATTTGCCATGCTTGACTGGTTTGTTATTGCTTTTCTGCATGCCATTTCTTTTCCAAGTTGGCAGGTATTCAACAAAACTGTCACGCACATAATTTCAGTCAGTTATGATCACAAATTCATGAATACCATGTTCAATAGCCATTCCAATGGTTTTGAAAACAGCAGTTAGTTCAGCAACTTGACTGGATCTTGGTCCAATGTTGAAACCTATAGATATATTTGGGAATCCATTTGCCCCCGTTATACCAATGCCAGCGACTAATCTGCGCTTATTATCAATAGTGGCATGGTAAGAACAACCATCAACATATACCCAAGGTAATGTTTGACAATGGTCCTCATTGTACATTTTATATGGGGAAAGCAATTGTTCTTCCAGAAAATCATCTTCTGATAATTCTTCCCCAGGATCTCTAGCAGTACAGTCGTGGAGCTCAGCAAGCCCTTGTGCGACTGGATTCTTTTTATTCTGCTTGTAGCGAATTTCTAAGGGCCAGCCTTGTAAGGAAAGAGTCCACACTGTTATGCGGCTATTAGACAAATTCCCATCTCTTATTCTCTCACTTTGCAAATATAGCAAAGGCTGGTGGGCCGTTTCCACAATAATTTTCTCGCCCTGTATATAGCTGCGGAAATTTTGTAGAGCCCATACAGTAGATAAGAGGGCTTTTTCGCAATCGCTAAATTTTATTTCTACTAGGGATAGATTTTTGCTCGCATAAGCAATGGCTTTGTTCAAATTATCATGCTTTTGGTATAAAACAGCACTCATGCTTACATCTGTGTACCCTGTTTCTAAGTAGAAAGGTTTACCACCTTCAGGGTACGCTAAGCAAGGTGCTTGAGTGAGTTTTCTCTTCAGCTCTCTGATGGCTGTCTCTTGAGACTCACTCCAGTGCCATTTCACATCCTTCTTTAGAAGAAGTAGTAGTGGTTTAGCTAATTCCGCATAATTATCAATGAATTTGCGAGAATAATTCGTCATACCCAGGAATGATCTCAATTCCTTTAAGTTAGTTGGGTTTTTAGAATTCACTATAGCTTCCACCTTTTTCTTCTGGGGATTTAATCCGTCAGAGGTAACTTCATGTCCCAAGAAGTTTACACGAGTGCGGCACCATTGAGCTTTTTGCAGGGATAATTTGACACCTGCCCTTTTAAGTTGGCTGAGGACGTGTTTAAGTTCTGTGATGTGTTTTTCAAAGTCTGTGCTTTTGATTAAAACATCATCAACATAAGATAAGGTCCCCCTTTCCAGTGCGTCAGGCATAGCCTTATGCATGAATACAGCAAATTCATGTCCAGAATTTATGTATCCAAATGGAAGTCTCTGGAATGCATATTGGACCTTTTGGAAAGAGAATGCCAGCTTATACTGGTCCTCCTCATGTACCTTTATGGTCCAATATCCCTGTGCACAATCAATGGCAGTGAATATTTTGGATCCCTGCATTTGTGCTAGGCACTGGTCAATGTATGGTACAGGCCAGCCAGACATGTATACTCGTTTGTTTAGCTGTCTTAAGTCAGCACACAAACGCCATTGTCCATTGGGCTTAAGGACACCTAGAATAGGATTATTATAAGAGCTGTGCACCTGTCTGATAATACCTCTTTCTTCCAAATTCCTTATGATCTCTGCAAGAGAATCATATGAGGCTAAGGGAAGTCTGTATTGTTTGACAAATACAGGTGGCGCATTAGGATCTGTTTGTATTCTTGCAATGTGCAAGTCTGTAGTACCACAGTCATAAGAATCCTTAGCGAAAATATCCTTGTATTCCATTAGGAGTTCTCGCAGCTGTTGGCGTTCGTCATCGCTGGAACAGCCATTAGCTAAGGATATTTGCTCTTTGACTATTTGCTGAAATCCTGGAAAGATTTCAGGCTGTCCTATTTCATAGGCTTCTTCCAATCTAGAGGTGAGATCCCCTTGATTATAATTTACATTGCTCCCATGACTCTGGGTATTGGGGTAATCTTGCTGTTTGATTGGCTGATCAAACACTAGAGAGGCTTCTTCAATTTTACAGATGCCTTCCTCTGAGCTGAAGGGATAAATGGACTGAATATTAAATAGACCCTCTGGCATAGATGCAAAGGATTGTTCTATTAATTGTTCTTCAGTTAAGTATCCTTCAGGTATTAGCCCAATTACATTATTCTGGAATCCAAAAGTGTAATAACTTGATTCCAGTGCATATCCTATGGTAGTTCCCTTGGATAATGTTATATCCTGTGGGGTCATGTTATGCACAATAATATGTATTGGAACAGTTCCAATATTCACCATAGGAGTGTAGGTTACTGTGACACCCAGATTTTGTATTCTATGGGAGAGGCAAATCAGTGTTTCAGAAGTTTTTAATTTCTGACCTCTCTTTACCTGTAAGGGTAACAGAAATTTATCAGCCCCAGCAGGAATTATAACATCGCTAGATACCTGCATATTCACAGCATATGGCAATTGCTGGTTTGATTTCAGGGCTGCATTTTCATCCTGAAATACTTCAGGGTCCCCCTTTAACCTGCTCCAGAGGCAAGAATTAATCAAATCTATTTGTATGGCATATCTATGTAAGATATCATTGCCAATGTATATTTGATTATGGGGAGTATTTAAAACTAAAAACAGGTGCTTCACTGACTTATTACCGATAGAGATAGATAATAAGCACTTAGCTGTGATGTTATAGCTTTCAGACCTGTCATCCAGGCCGTTGACACTGTGGTCTTGGGGAGAAAGATATTTAATCACTTTAGGTTCAGCTATTTGCGCTAATAAACCTTCGCTTATATAGCTAGCTTCCTGTTTTAAGTTTATTTTGGCATACTTGGTTTTACCAAGGTCATGTACTTGTATAGGGATAAATAGATCCTCTTTAACTCTCTCAATCCCTGTGAGGTATTGAGTGTGGCCTCCCCCCTTAGGGATTTTATGATCCCCCTTGTGGAGTGCTATGGTTAATACATCGCCATCTAGGGAAATATTCGCTATCTTTCCAGGCGATATTTTAAAAGTATTACCATCAGAGCCACTAAAAGGAGTCTGATCATCTATTTGTAGGATAGTGATTTCAGGTACAGAGTTATTCCTGAAATGAATCTCCACAGCATCTGGTTTCTCTTCTACCACGTGACAGCTATGTCGGGCGCGAGATATACCAGATTTTTCATAATTGATAGGCCGTTTAACTTGTGACCAAATTATATTATTTATGCAATCAATTATGGTGCTTAATCGCTTCAGGAGATCACTACCAATAATTAAACGATCAGTTGGCAGATCCACTATAATGACAGGGTGTCTTATGACCCTGTTCCCCAATTTAAATTTTAACCATGCAGTACCGTAAACTTTTAGGGAGTCACCCCCAACACCTATTAGAGAACCGTCAAATACTCTTATTTTAGGTTTGTGGGGTGTTAGCTCATTTAGCTGTGTGTAGTACCTGTGGGATAAGATAGTCGCCTGTGACCCAGTGTCAATTAATCCCCTGATAGGGTTGGAGACTGAATCTTGCAGCTCAACTAATACATAATATCTTCCTGCAGTTTCTACCATTTCACACATAAAATTGGCATTCTCACACATCTGTGGGCTTCGCCACGTGTTACCTGAATTCGCCGTGTCATTCGATGCAGAGGAATCTTCATACCTACCTGTTTCCTCTATGACAGGGTTGGTTGGATTCTTTTGTACTGCATCTGCGGAGATAAGGTTAGGAGAGAGCTGCAAGGGAAGAGATTTGTTAACTTTTCCCGGATGAGGTTGCTTGTCATCACGGCCAAATCGTCCGTTTCCGGTCTGTGGGGAGATAACATGATTAGTATAATTGATATTTATTATTACAGTTTGTATATCTCTCCCCTCCCCTTCAGGTGATACTGCCGTATTTATGACTGTGCCTGTGGACCACTGCTGACCACTGGCTGTACCCCTAAAAAAGTATTGTTCGGTTGCTGAGCCGTAGATTTTTGACTCATATTAGCGATTTGTTCGCTCAACTGATTTAATTGGGTAAACAGCATATCTACCTGATTGTACAAGTTACCTCTACCCCTGGGCCTATCTCTTGGTGCCCCATTGTACTGATTCCTGGACCATTGGGTTCCCTCAGAATCAGGGCCACTATTTCTATTCTGGCGTGGTTGCCCCTGGGGTTCAGCTTGTTCAGCATTAGTACTTTGGGGAGCATTATATACCAGGGGTGTCTGGTTACCCTGAGAATATCTCCGCCGTCTATTGTATCTACCCTTGCGCGGATACCAATTATTTGGTGAGTATTCTCTTTGTGAGTAATTATTCACCTGATTATGTCCCCCACTTTGGTTATAGTCTCCCTGTGCCTCAACCTGTGTAGGGGGAGGGGCAGAATTAAACCTCTGTGGAGATGGCCTGTTTTGACTGGCCACCTCTGCATAAGTCTTCTTGTTAGACTCCAAATTGAGGGGGCTAGGTGACACCCTAGTTTCTGCCACAATTTTGGGTTTTGACTCCTTTTTAACCCCCTGCTCACTGGACTGCTGAATAGAGTATAACTTCGTACTCTCTTTGATCAGCCATTCTAATGAGCAGTCCTCATCAAAATCTCTAGCTAAGTTGATTTTGATGGGTGTAGGCAGTGCTTCAAAAAATAAATTTACAAATTCTGAGCCATCAAATTTGGGATTATCTTCAGCCATACTGTACGCATTTTTCAATACAGAAAGGAATTCGATTGGACTCTGATTCGCACGACACTTTAAACCATATACCGCTATTTTCGCTGCAGTTTTAGTGCGATATTGCCCGAATTCTTTTCTGCATTGTCGTTTTACCCCATTCCAGGAATGGATATTCATATCCTTTAGTGAAGCAAAGAATTTGTGGTGCTTACTGTCAAATACCCAAGGCAGAAATTCAATTTTCAATTTCTCACTTGTAACATTCATTATAGCTAACGCATTTTCAAAAGCCTGTAAATGATCAATTACAGATGTTGTTCCCTTATTGGAGAATATAGGTACTGCGCGTTGTACGAAGGTGATTATTTTATGGGAATCATAGACTTTATCAGACTTATTTTGGGATTCTCTGTTAGAGTTTCCCTCCCCCGCATCAGCTGCGCTACAGCTGTCCTCTGGATTTACATCCTGAGGGGATTGTCTATTTGGGAAATATATTTCTGACCCGTTAGGGGTCATTTGTCTATGTTGTTCTATATATTTTCGTACCTCGTCCCTGACGCGTTCGCTAAAGGAGTTAGCATTATCTGTATTATTCTCATTGCTAATATAGGGGTTTTCATTATGGCGATATGACCTTTTTAAATCACTTAATTCTCTCTGGCTTTGCGCAAGCTGTTTATTTAAATCTTGTATCTGCACGATTAAGTCCATATTGTGCTTATCTAAGGTGGCTAGGTTTTGGGCAAATTCATCCATTTTATTTTTGGCTGTTTTTAAACCCTCTTCGCGTCTGCGCGAGGAACGAATACTATTTTCTAGCTCCTGTATTTGCAATCGTTTGTCTGTGACACAAAACGACATTTCGTCAATTATGCATATTAAAAGGGGCCAAGATTTTAGTATTAGTTCTTCTCGCTTTTTGGGATCTTTGCATTGATTAATCATTAATAATTCCTGGAAGAATTCATTCTCTTCATTCCACATATTATTATTAACGGTAATATTTTTAGCCCTAGTTTCAAGCATATCCATAAAATCATTTAATTCACCCGCAATATTAAACTTCCCTTTAAGGTAACTTAAGATATCTTTCTTAAGGACCTGACCTTTAGTAATAGGTATGGTTATGGGACCAATTTCATTGCTATGTATAGAATTAAATGAGTCACTTCTGGCTACAGACATTATTGTATTGGTTTAGTATTTATTTAACTAAAACGCTAATACAATTTTTGCCAATAAAAAGAGAGAAGAAAAAAAATTATATTTAAAAAAAAAATATTATTAATTTTGAAATATGAAAAATTAATATTTCGAAATATGAAAAATTTATATTTTTGATTAACTTTGAAAATATGAAAAATTAATATTTTTGATTAATTTTTAAATATGAAAAATTAATATTTTTATTAATCTTTCAAAAATTAATCTTTAATAATATTTCAAGATATTAATATCAATCTCGAAATATGAAAATTAATATTTCAACCTTTCAAAAAAAATTATATCTTCAAAATATAAATATCGAAATATGAAAAAAAAATAATAATTTAATTTATAATAATTTCTATTTACTTACAAATATATTATATCAATTATGATGGATATTATTAAATCTCATGCAAAGTGCCTCCAATTTTTATGTCAGTATATTTATGAAAATCTTAGTAGTGCTATCCAAATTATATATATAAGTTTATGGCAGGGTTATAAACACAATACAAAGAAATAGAAACCCTTATCAACCATGCACCTACTAGACCATACAATTAATATAAATATCTGAATTCTTTTATTTAGTTAATATCCATAAACATATTGAAGTATATTTGCAATAAAAGGAAATGAAACAAAATGTATATGCGTTAAAACCAACTCTTAAGATATGCTATCCTTCTTACAAAACCCAGAAAAATATACCTTCACAATTCAGCCTTTTATTTATTTAACACAATGGGACTAAAAACCTTTAACATCCAAGCAATACAATTCTAAACAGTGTTTATAAAACAATAGGATAATATATATTCTGCTATTTAATTGCAATTTATCCTAATACAAAATTAACTGACAATATCAGAACTTGTATAGATGAGTTACTTAGCCAATCAGATACAGATTTAAAAGTATAATCTGCTCTTTAAATCTATTAAATACAAATTAACTATGCATATAACTTATCTTACAAAAACCTTGAATACGTTACCAAAGTAAAAAGCAGTCGATATCCGATATTCCTTGGTAGGAATTATTTTACCTCAGATCACCAATAAGTGTATATCGCAATCAATGAGAAGGGTAGATTAGCTTTGCTCAAGTAAAGTGGTATCTCACACCCAGCGGGAACCAGTTACAAGTTTTAGCTTCAGCAGAAAATCTGTCCCTTTCTCTCCATTGCATTCACTTTTTATTTGGTTTTTCCATCATTGGTAAATTGTGGGTGGCCCTGCAGGAGCTGACCTTCCCATTGGTTATCTGGGAAGTCTAAATCGGATTGGCCCTTGGAAATTTCATTTTTAACAGCCAGAGAGAACCTTCTGGCTGTAGTTCTCGCAACATAACACCAGGTGGCAGCACAAACAGACACAGCAACATTTGAAACAACTTAAGTCAGTATTTCTATGAAATGGTTATTAATTTTATCATAATTTACTGCGACAACTATTCATAATATTTGTTTTGGATAAGTTATATCTTAATGAATTTTCTGATCATTTTGATATGAAACATCACATATCTAACATTATATTAAAATAATTTGTATTTCATTTAGCCTAATAGAAAATTTATATCTCAGTCATATCACATCAAAGTAACTTCCATATCTTCATCTCACTATATTTTAAGTGATGTATTTAAAACATTATAAACATTTGTTTCACATTTATATGATATGACATTTCATTTCATTCAGGCATTCCATCTCTTTCTAAGTGCATAGATTGATGCTCATGATCAATGGTTGTCTGCAATAAAAATAGAAATAATTATTAGAGATGATCCAAGCATTTATATGTCTATGGTCCATAAGTATTTATTTATATTCTTAAAAACACAGAGGCTAAGTAAGATCTTTCATGTTTTCAAAACATATATATATATATATATATATATATATATATATATATATATATATATATATATATATATATACATATATATGCACATTCATTTCTATGTAGATTTGAGATTATCTGTCTGAAAAATATAAGCAAAACAGAGGTTATTACACATTTTTGACTGACTAAAACAGTTACCTGCCAAGCTTAGTAAATATCCATGTAATAATAGAGAATTAGACAATTTTCAATTTCTATATTTGATACATTCTGAGGCATGCATTCAAATAGAAAAAAAAAATTAATTGATGTCTATTTGCTGCCTGCTTATGTGAGCTTCCAGAGTCACACCTTAGCATTTGTCTGTGTTTTTCAAGGCCTCCATTGCTCCACATGGGGTCAATCCATGAGGAGTTGTAAAAGTCTTTAAAACAGCATATTTCCTGTTTAGCCAGCAGTGCAGATGTGTATTTGATAATTAACACCCATGTGCATAAAAGCTGCCTCTCCACGACCCTGATCAGCTCCAAAAGGGTAACCCAGACATTTCGTCTCCATATATTTGCCTGTATCCTGAAACTGTGTTATATTTTAGTTCCTTGCTAAATTATACAATTGCATAATTTAACATATTGAGTGTGTGAGATCTCCCAGAGATAATCCTTTGTTCTACAGACCATGTTCACATCCACAGATCTATCAAATAAAGACAAATATACCTCTATATATTATTTAATAATATTTCAAATACCTTGACATCCCTAAAGTACATAAATCCTTAACTGACATCAAAGGGCGCCCTATTGTTTCAGGCATTGGTTCCCTTTGTGAACCATTGTCAAATTGGCTTGATAGCCTTTTACAACCACTTGTTCCCAATTTATTTAGTTACTTGAAAGATACAAAACATCTTCTACAGATTCTAGATAATTATACATGGGAACAACACTGCAGCTGGGCTACAGTAGATGTTGTGTCTTTATACTCATCAATCCCACATCAAATGGGACTTGGAGCTATAAAGTTTTTTCTTCTAAGAGACAAAAACTACACTGTGGAATTTATTAATTTCATACTGAGGGTCGCACACTTCCTCCTTTCCCATAATTACTTCAGGTTTGATGATATATATTATCTCCAAATTAGAGGAACCGCCATGGGGGCAACATTTGCTCCAGCATATGCAAATTTAACAATGGGATGGTGGGAGATTACTCATATTTTTGAAGATGATAATATATTTGCGTGTGAAATAAAATCATACTATAGATTTATAGATGATTTACTCTTTATTTGGAAAGGAAGTGAAAGTGGACTGGAGGAATTTGTACAATCTCTAAATTTGAACCCATGGGATCTTAAATTCACATTTGAAACAAACAAAGAAAGTATATCTTACTTAGATTTAGTATTAAAAGCTGACAAAGTAACTAATAAGATAGTGACTACTGTAAAGATCTCCTGTTATAGAATGCACAGAACTCATTAAGGCACCATTGTTCAACTTCAAGAACTTTTTATTAACTGAAGATAACACACCCATTTCACTGTTATACCTCATGCTTGTCCCTAGTGTTAGAATATATGAACTGCAACAAATATAAACAGCAACAACTGGAACAAACCATTATGATATATTCATTACATCTCCCTTCTTAAAAATAAATAAAAAAAATAAAACAATATATATTAGATATAAAGGAATATACATTTAAAAAACAAACAAACAAAAAAAACACAAGCACAAAAACAAACAAACAAAGCACACAGTTATGTAGTGTCATAATCTTCCCAATACTTTGGCTTTATTCTCCGTCTATATCTGGAGAATCTACTGGGTGGCTCAACTTGTGCTGTTTCTGTTGTGCTAGGAAGAATCACATTGGAGCTGTGATCAGAGGGTTGTGCAGTTGGTGTTGTACTCAGTAATTGTCCCTCCTGTATGTCCACATGTGAAGCATCAGTTGAGCTTAGAGTCTCATTTATATCACTGTGTGACATCCTTGGTGGTACATGAGGCACTGCATCTGGAATATTTGTAACTCCTGTATTTGTACCTCTGTTATGATGCAGATGTACTCTGTTGCGCCGGTAATCTTTGCCATTCTCGGTGCGGACAATGTATGAGCGTGGTGCACTTGTTACTTTGGTTACCACTGCAGGTTTCCACCTTCCTTCTAAATTTTGCATCCTTACCCTATCGCCAAGCTCACAAGGTTTTAGAAATTTAGACCCACGATCATAGTACTGTTTCTGCCTGTTTTTTAATGTTTCCACTTGCTGTTTAACCATTTCAGGATTCTGTACTTTGGAGGCAAGTTGAGTAGGCATTGAAGGCAAAACTGATTTCAAACGTCTACTCATTAGTAATTGTGAAGGTGATGCAATTCCATCTATTGGGGTGTTACGGTAGTTTAGAATACACAGGTATGGATCTTGATTAGTTTGGGCTGCTTTTTCCAAAATGTTCTTTGCAATTTGTACATATTTTTCAGCTAAGCCATTTGACTGTGGGTAATGTGGGCTGGACAATGTGTGTTTGAAACCCCATTCTTTTGCAAAGTTTGCGAATTCCATTGAGGAGTACTGAGGACCATTATCTGATATTAACTCATCACATATGCCATGTCTTGCCAAGACAGATTTAATGACATTTATCACTGCACTAGACTTAGTGTCTCTTAGCTGAACTATTTCAAAGTAACGACTGTAGTAGTCTACCATTATAAGATAGTTGTTATGGTTCCATGTAAATAGGTCTGATGCAATTCTTTGCCAAGCTCTCTCTGGCTGTACTCTTGTTACCATTGGCTCCTTTTGGTTTGCTCTTTGATTTTCTTGACATGTTGCACAATTATTGACCATGTCTTCAATCTGTGAATTCATTCCAGGCCAATATAAGAGATCCCTAGCACGTCTTTTTCAAAAGGCTATTCCAAAATGCCCTATATGCAGTTTTCTTATTATTTCTTTCCTGAGCTCCGGGGGAACCACAATTCTCTCCCCTTTAAAAACAGTCCCATCAATTATTGACAGTTCTTTTCTTACATTCCAGTAAGGTTTTAAGTCAACATTCACTTTGGCTTTTGAGTTTGGCCATCCTTGCCTTATTATTGTAACCAAATTGGCCATAGTTGCATCCCTTTCTGTTGCTAGCTGTAATTTCTTTAAGTTTCTCATCAGTAGCAGGTAATTGTGAAAGTACACATGCTCTTCCAAGTCCCTTTCCTCTCTTTCATCTTGTCCATGCTTAAATGTCCTTGAAAGCGTATCAGCTACTGGAATTCTATTGCCAGGTACATATACTACATGCATATCATATTTTTGTATTCTTAGGATCATTCTTTGCAGCCTTGGTGGAGCGGACACAAGTGGTTTTTCCATGATGCTCATAAGTGGTTTATGATCAGTCTCAACTGTGACTTTCTGCCCATAGATGTATTGATGAAACTTTTCACAACCAATTACAATGGCCAACATTTCTTTTTCTATTTGGGCATAGTTGCGTTGCGTAGGAGTCATTGATCTGGAAGCATATGCAACAGGCCTGCCTTCCTGCATTAGGACTGCTCCTAAACCGAACTGAGAGGCATCAACCTGTATTGTTACCTCCTTCTTGGGGTCAAAATATTGTAATCCAGTTTCCGATGAACGCACAATAAGACCTTTGACATCTTCAAAAACATTATTTATTGAGTCATTCCAGCTCCATAGTGCATCCTTTTGGAGTAGCTCTCTTAGTGGAGCTGTAGCTTCTGCTAGTCCAGGAACAAACCTTGACAGATAATTAAACATACCCAGAATGGTTTCTAATTCCTTCTTAGAGGTAGGAGGATCCAGATGTTGTATTGCTGCTATTTTCTCTGGGTCTGCTTTTAGCCCATCCTGTGACAGAATATGACCAAAATATTTAACTTGGGTAACACCGATTTGCATTTTACCTGTGTTTAACTTCATGTTTCTCTCTCGACACCGTTCCAATAATGCACACAGATTTTGATCATGTTCTTTCCGTGTAGATCCATATACCAGAAGATCATCTATGATTACATCTACACCATGAAGGCCTTCAATGGTTTCATGTGCTTTTTTCTGAAATATTTCTTGTGCTGAGGCAATACCAAAGGAAACTCTAGTAAAGCGCCATCTTCCAAATGGTGAATTAAAAGTGGTGAGCCTGCTGCTCTGTTCATCTAATTTGAGCTGCCAATATCCTGACTGAGCATCTAATACACTGAAGAATTTTGCATGTGCTAACTTGTGTGTGATGTCATCTAGAGTTGGTAAACTGTAGTGTTCTCGCATGATTTCTCTGTTTAAATCTCTTGGATCAATGCATATTCTTAAAGCACCTGAGTTTTTCTTTTCTACTGCAACCATTGAACTCACCCACTCAGTGGGCTCATCTACTTTTTTCAGCACTCCTAAATTCACCATGCGATCCAGTTCCTCTTTGAGTTTGTCTTTTATGGCAATTGGAATCCTTCTTGGTGAATGAATTACTGGATGTGCATCTGGTTTTAGTTTAATGTTGCATTCACCAGGCAAACAACCTAGCCCTTGAAACACATCTAAAAATAGTTCCTCAACTTGTTGCTTAGATAAACCTTTGTTATACTGATCAACAGTCATGATTATTTTTATAAGATTTAGCTGTTTGCAGGCACTTAACCCTAAAACAGGCTTTGCTGGGGTGTCTATAACATAAAATTCCAAATTAAGTTTTTTGTTTTGTAACATGCATTGATATGAGCACTTTCCCAGTACATGTAGCCGGTGTCCTCCATAACCAACACGTTTTGACAGACCAGACTTTTCAAGCTCACATATCTTTGCCAGTTTGTCATAATATGTGCTAGCAGGAATGCAATTTACTTGTGCACCTGTATCAATCTTGAATTTAATTGGTATGTTTTGTGTGCTCACAAGAATCTCAACATATACTTCATCTTGTTCTACATTTGTTTTATCCACCATAGCTAGAAATATTGTACTTTGATCAATGTCACTATCAGTTTCATTTTCATCTTGCTCCACTTGATTCACTGACTTCCTATACTTTATAGTGTTGTTTCTGCACACCCTGGCAAAATGGTTGTTTTTCTGACATTTGTAGCATATTTTTCCCTGTGCTGGACACTGTGTATTCTTAGTGTGTTTTGTACCACATTTAGTACAGCTTCTGTAAAGAGTTTTCTCTGCACAATCCTGCAGGTTATTTGCTTTTCTGCTATGAATCAGATTACTTTCACTTTCCCTTTGCACCATGTGTAAGACTTCTGTGTTACTATGAATTAACTGCATGTGAGTTCTAGATGTTTCATATGCTCTAGCTATTTTTACTGCAGAGTTTATGGTTAGATCCTCTTCTAGCAGTAATTTTTCCTGTACTTCTCTAGAATTTGATCCCATCACAATTCTATCTTTTATCATATCATCACAGTCCTGAAAGGCACAGTCTTTAGCTATGAGATGTAGCTGTGTGACCCACTCATCTATAGATTCTGTTTTACCCTGATGTCTTTCATAAAACACTTTTCTCTGTACAGTTATGTTTTTCTTAGGATTACAGTATGCCTCAAATTTCTCAAATAACACATTGGGAACCTTTTTACCTTCAGCAGATATAGCTCCACTTGCACTCCATGATCTGCAAATATCTCTGCCTTTCTCTCCAATGCAAATGAGAAACTGTGCAGCCTTCTGCTCCTGTGTCCACTTGTCAGCATCAGGGCCAGCAAATAATAATTCCATGAGCTCTCTCCATCTTGTCCAGTGCTCACATACATTGCCTTTATCAAAGTCCATAGGAGGCACTTGCTGTCTGCTTGCAGCCATGACAATCAAACTTAAATAAATCTGTTTACTTCTGACACCATGTAAAGATCTCCTGTTATAGAATGCACAGAACTCATGAATGCACCATTGTTCAACTTCAAGAACTTTTTATTAACTGAAGATAACACACCCATTTCACTGTTATACCTCATGCTTGTCCCTAGTGTTAGAATATATGAACTGCAACAAATATAAACAGCAACAACTGGAACAAACCATTATGATATATTCATTACAACTACTATCTATCGTAAACCAATCTCGGGAAATACCATACTCCATGGGAAAAGCAATCATCCCCACGGTGTGCCACACTCAATAGCAAAGGGACAATATATTAGGACAAAAAGAAATTGTACCAATTCAAAGGAATGTGAAGAACAAAGTTCAGAATTAACAAAAAAGACTTCTTGATAGAGGCTATAATCAAAATGTGGTCAAAAAGGCTAAAAAACAGGTTGATAATTTAACTAGGGCAGAACTACTCAGTGACAAATTGAGACCCAGGCAGGTATCAGGAAAGTTAAACATGACGGAAGGAACAACTAATGGAAGGATCACTTTTGTCACTCTGTATTCAACTGACTATGATGAAATATGTAAAATCATTAAAAGTAACCTTCCTATGTTGATAGCAGATGAGGGTTTGATCAATACAGTAAAGAATGGGTGTAGGTTTTCCTACAAAAGAGGCATGAGTTTAGGACATATCCTGTCACCTAGTGAAATTTCAACTAAACCAAAAAGTTCATGGTTGACATCAAAAGGTATGTTTAAATGTGGTTTTGGACCCTGTATTCCCTGTAATACATTTTCCTCTAATTCAACAAGCAAACAACACAAACTAGAAAGTTGTGTGAACTGTAGAGCTAAGAACATTGTATACCTAGTGTGATGCAGTTACTCTGAGAAAAAATATGTAGGTTGTATATCAAGGGAAGCCAGGGAGAGAATCCGTCAACATCTCTCAGATATATATCTGATTCCCGCTCTGAGTTAGCTAAACATTTTATCTCTGAACACAATAGCTTAAGTTCAACATTTAAATGGATGATTATTGAAAAAATAAAAAAAGCAAGAAGAGGCGGTGATTTAAACAAACTTTTCTTAAAAAGAGAGGCGTTTTGGATTTTCGTTTTTTTTGGCAACTCGTATTCCCAGTGGTTACAACTCTATATATAATGTCATAAACTTCTGGGAATAAGATTAGTCATATCCTTCAGACAAAAGAAAAAAAAAAAAAAGAAAATATAGGGTCCACTAACAACAAATTGGATGTCACATAATTATGGCCTTTCTAGATATCACATGTGGTTGTACGAGTGTATGGATACACATATGCTGTGTTTAAATTGTTTTAGCCCTGATCCTTTTAGTTTGCGCTTGTGTGCTCTCATTTACATTCAACTTGTACATTTATATTCCTTTACAAAATCATCTATTTTTTAATGTAAAGTATTTTGGTAAATTGTCCTATTTAATTTTACATAAATAGTTTGAGGAAAACCTCCCAGTTTTGTTTAACATGAAGGGATTTTTAAATTTTTTTTATTTACGCTATGAAGGCAAGTTATGTTGAGCCTTCCATCTAATTATCTTCATTTTTATTTTCCTATAAAGATAATGAGCATAATAAGACCTAATCGTTTATTGACATTCCTAGCAAATATTGTTTTGTGAATATCAACTGGCATTAAAAAAATGTAGAACTATGCAATCTACCTCCAATTGTCACCATACACCTACATTATGATCTCACTATAGCTCCTGTGAGGAATCTTTCAGCATTTGGTACAAAGTATTGGAGTGGGAGATACTCAAGGCTCCCATAAAAAATCCTTGCCATATGAAGTCAACATTTTTTTTTCTATTTATTTAGAATATTATTATCCTCATATATCATAGATTAAAACAACCTACATTTTTAATTTATGACTTGAATATGAAGTCAAGTTCTACATTTGTTTTGTGTGGCAGACATATGGTCTTCAAACTCATAAAACGTTATTATACTCTTTCTGTGAGAGAAAATAGGAAATGGAAATAATAATATACAAAAATAAAATTTGTAAAATGTTACAGAGGCTCTCACACACTCTTTCAACAGGACTAAAATGGGAGTCTAAAGAAATGCTGAAGTGTGTTTTACAAAATTACTTAATGCTGGATTAGAAGTGGTAAGCTAAAGTGTTAATTTGCGCATGTATTACAAGTTGAAAATAAATGTGTTTGCTCAAGCACAATAGAATTTAACGCACATCAGGTTAGCCAGACTGAAAACCTTGTGTAAAGGGTTAGGGCTAAAACCATTAAAACAAAATTGCACCAAACACAACATAAATACATTAAAATAAATAGTTACACTCATATAAATTAATCTGATCAAAAGGGGGCGCTAATGAATGTCTAAATATGCTAACGAATTAGACTTATTAGCAACTCTAGTCTATTGTGTTGATAACGTAACTAGTATTGTAATACATACAGAATTATAAATATAGAGGATTGTCCCATAGTAGACAAAAGAATTTTTATCATCAAACGTTCACTTCTAAGGTGTGAATTAAATCTTCATTAGATCCAGGTAAGCATATGTTGGCTACCTCCTCCTCGCCGACAGATCCGGGTTGACTATAAGAAATAAGGAAGAACAGAGGGGCGCCTCATGTGTAATATCATCAAGTTTGTGTGAAAACACAATATAGTAAGAGCCAAGTGGGTACTCACATATTCGTGGAGCACACCAATGTGCTGGTAGATGCAGGCTGTAGATTTGACAGGTGTTACAGCTCCCCCAGAACTAGAATTGCCCGTGTGCTGCAGTAAAAGAATGAAGCATATACAAAACAAGCACTATATGTGCAGATCACTCAGAGTACAGTTATATCTACTTTGCAAAGTGCCAAATGGGTACTCACATGCTGGCTTAGCACACCAATGTGCTGGTTGAAGCAGGCTGGCAAATTGAGGGAAGGTGTGTCAGCTCACCCCAAGGAAGGTCTTCCCAATAAGCAGTATCCAAATGCAAGGATGTCTTAATGGTTAAGCTCCCATATGATAACAATGAAAGCAAAATACAAAAGAGTGGAATAGGGGTATTTCAATATCCCCCTAAACATGCAACGCATTTCTCGGCATAACACGTCGTTTCCTCAGGCATATTGTTTACCTTACTGTTACCCCTGCTTTAAGTACCTGCTACCTAACACAAATGAGCACTGTCCTCCCTTTAGGGGGGGCGTGTTCTCTAATTGATGTGATACACCTGCCTGTTCTGAATCTACCTATGTGATTAGCAAGCATTTAGATTTCTTATGTTACACCATATATGATATAGCCATCATAAAGTACATATATTTCATTGTGCTATCTTATGTATATACATGACCAACAACTGTTATTAGGTTATATGCCAGTTAACTACATTTCATTGTTAAAATATCACTTCATTTTATATTATTTTGAAACAACAAATGATCATTTCGGCTTATGTTACATTGTATCAACATTATCGTCAGTATTTTATACAGTCAGCCGACTGATATAATTTATTATATCACAAAAATTTGCAATTCCATAATTTATTTTCCAAATTCAGCCAATCTCTCCTCTAAAGTATGTTGATCTCATATTCAACATCTGAAAATTCTCCCCAAAGGGGACAAAGAGCCTGATTGCAACAAACGATCGCTAAGTGGATCTAATCATTCTTATTTACTTTTATTGTTAGACAGAACTCTTATCTTTTAAACAGGTCCCTAACAGGCTTGTGTAGCCTGATCTTACCTTTATGTGTATAGTTGGTTAGTTACCCTTTTTCCAAAAAAATGGAAAGTATATTTTGTTGTTTGCACCAAATTAAATGTGTATTGCTAACTATCCACTTCCTTGAAATAGGTGGAACACTCAACATCCCCTACGTCCGTACATTCAAGATTTACATACAAAAATTCAATTTTTTTCACTTGTATATTGTGAGTGAAGGAGAGGCCCATATCATTAAAATTTAGACTATTCAAGAATGATGTGGCTTCCTCTACAGAGCCATTCCATACAAAAATAAGATCATCTATATAACGGCCATAGAATACCAGATTCGCCTCCCAACTAGAGTTGTAAATATATCTCTCTTCAAATTTGCCCATAAATAAGTTGGTGAAGCTGGGGGCGAATCTGGTACCCATGGCCGTTCCTTTAATCTGCAAATAAGTCATCTAAAAATTGGAAATAGTTGTGAGATAATATATATTTGATACATGTCAAAATTAACTCTTGTTGTAACGATGGTAAATAAATATAATTTTCAAGGTAACTACCTACAGCACTTATGCCTAATTTGTGGTCAATGTTAGAATATAGTGACCCTACGTCACATGTTAACCACAAGTGCTGGTTCCATCTTTTAACTGTTAATAGTTGATTTAACAAGTCAGTGGTATCTCTAATATAAGATGGTAATTTGTTGACATATTTTTGTAGCTGAAGATCTACATATTCAGACAACCGATCTGTGAGGCTATTTATTCCCGCAATAATGGGTCTCCCTGGAGGTGTAGTATGGTTTTTATGGATCTTTGGGAGATGATAGTAAAATGGGATACTGGGGTGATCTGGGAGT
Organism: Bombina bombina; assembly: GCF_027579735.1. Lineage (NCBI taxonomy): Eukaryota > Metazoa > Chordata > Amphibia > Anura > Bombinatoridae > Bombina > Bombina bombina. The sequence goes on from NC_069504.1 coordinate 793,311,827, forward strand.
AAATATTGTTTTTCTTTTTTTATTAAGAATACCCTTGTCAAATCCATCCAAGACTAAATCTTTAAGAATTCTACCAAATGTCAGTGTTGGATCCCTTTTATGTTTCATATAATATTTAGTATAACATATGATGCGTCTAGCTTCAGTTACATAGTCCTGTAAGACTATCCCCCCACCCTTGTCTGCTTGACGTATTACTAGATTTTGGTTGTTCATTAGACTGTTAAGGGCATGCTTTTCATTGGGCCAGATTTTTTTACTATTACTTTTTCTCAGATTTTTATTCTGAAATGTTTTAGTTAAATCATCCAACACTAACTGTTGAAAGAGGTCAACATAAGAGCCTTCCTCTCTAGGAGGATTAAAGGTGGAAGGTGGTGCTAATGGGGTGTGTACTATTTGTTCGAACAGATTGTTTGATAAATCAATTAGAGAACACGCCCCCCTAAAGGGAGGACAGTGCTCATTTGTGTTAGGTAGCAGGTACTTAAAGCAGGGGTAACAGTAAGGTGAACAATATGCCTGAGGAAACGGCGTGTTATGCCAAGAAACGCGTTGTATGTTTAGGGGGTTATTGAAATACCCCTATTCCACTCTTTTGTATTTTGTTTTTAATTTGTTTTTATAATAAATACCAATTTTTATGACAAATAACTCTGAGTGGACACACCTTACCTGCCTGCTTTCATTGTTATCATATGGGAGCTTAACCATTAAGACATCCTTGCATTTGGATACTGCTTATTGGGAAGACCTTCCTTGGGGTGAGCTGACACACCTTCCCTCAATTTGCCAGCCTGCTTCTACCAGCACATTGGTGTGCTAAGCCAGCATGTGAGTACCCATTTGGCACTTTGCAAAGTAGATATAACTGTACTCTGAGTGATCTGCACATATAGTGCTTGTTTTATCTATGCTTCATCCTTTTACTGAAGCACACGGACAATTCTAGTTGTGGGTGAGCTGTTATACCTGTCAAATCTACAGCCTGCACCTACCAGCACATTGGTGTGCTCCACGAATATGTGAGTACCCACTTGGCTCTTACTATATTGTGTTTTCACACAAACTTGATGATATTACACATGACTCTGTTCTTCCTTATTTCTTACACTCATATAAACACTATAAGGTAAAAATTAGTCATATAAATATTCATAATTGTATATGGTATACAATTTGACTAAAAAGGGCCATAATATATATATATATATATATATATATACAGTATATATACTGTATATACAGTATATATATATACTGTATATATATACTGTGTATGTATATATATATATATATATATATATATATATGTGTGTGTGTGTGTCTTAATAATAATTCTATAATAATATTCAATAATGTTGTTTACTGTGTATTTATTGTTTACAAACAGACCATTAAATCAGTGGATGTTGTGGAATGATACATAAGTTATCAAATTATTAAAAAGACAATTAAGTAAATGTTTTCTTAGTTGATTCTAAAAGATGGCATTTTAGAAAGTATTATTTTTTGGGGGGGTGAAACAGATTTTTATGTTTTCCTTGTGAGGCATTTCACTAACCACCTATATAGCAGAAGGAAATCTGACAATTAATAATCTTCCCTTAAAGTTACACATTTCATCCACCTCTATCTATTTATGGGTTCCGCCATCTTGGAACTAAGGTTATATTGCAGGTATCCAAAGGAGTTTTGCAGCACACGTGCAAACATATCAACCTTGTAATGCAGTGAAAGCCAGATTTCAACATGGTGCAACCATGACAAGTGGGAGGTAAGGCATAACCTCAATACTCAGACATCCCAACTCTCCCTGAAGTTCAGGGAGTCTCGCTGATTGTAATAGCCGCTCCTTGATGCCAGCAAATGGAATGCAATCTCCCTGAAATTCCAAGTACCATGATCCAATGTGGCCCAAATCTGGAAAAGTATTTCTTTAAGGAATGCCTTTAGTTGCTGGGACGTTATAGAACCCTCAAAGCATGCATCAGTAACCAAAAAGCCCCCACTGATTTTAATAAAATAAAATACAAATACTACCTTATTTACTTCAGTAATTAAACGTCATATTCTAAAATATTTAAGCATTCAACAAGTGTATGATCATTGGAAAAATAGGTTTGTTGTATGTGGTTGTGCAATAAAGCTACTTTTTTAAATGTTACTTTAGTGGGAAGCTACTTTAATGATAAGTCTTATTTAGGGTTTTAAGGTGTCCAATATATATGGGGGGGGGGTTGGCGGCGCAGTAGGGGGTGAAGCCACCTCCCTGAAATTAGTTTTTGCATATTGGGATGTCTGAATACTACCCTTATAAAAATGTATTTAGAACCAGATTACATGCTGAGCACAAAATATTGCTTCCGCAAAAGCTATATTTGTGTTCAAATTAGTAATACCAGTGCACGCAAATGTGCTCTTGTATTACAAGTGAGGTGCAATGCCCACATGGCCATGTATTCTCATTGCACGATAGCATTGTTCTTACTAGAGTGCATTTCCATAGGCTCCAATTGGAGCCTCGTTCTCATGCCATCAGACATGGAACGATGGGGGTAAGACTAACAGCGATAGACAGCAAATATAAATATAAATGTATATGAATATATACATATATATTTATGTGTTAATATGTGTTATTTATCACATGCCCGTAAACGGGTGAATTTGCCCGTTCGCGGGCTCGCGATAAATTAGCGCTCCACTTGTAATCTAGCTTCTGGGGGTCAATTTATCAAGCTCCGTATGATCGGAACAGCCAATAGAATGCAAGCTCAATCTGATTGGCTGATTGGATCAGCCAATCGGATTGAACTTGATTCTGATTGGCTGATTCCATCAGCCAATCAGAATATTCCTACCTTAATTCCGATTGGCTGATAGAATCCTATCAGCCAATCGGAATTCGAGGGACGCCATCTTGGATGACGTCCCTTAAAGGAACCGTCATTCTTCAGTTTGGACGTCGCCGGAAGAAGATGGGTCCGCGGTGGAGGTCTTCAGGATGGAGCCGGTCATCAGGCAAAAGAGCTGAATTCTTTGGGGCATGCCCCGCAAAGGGCCCTGTTCAGGGCTGGTAAGGTAAAAGAGCTTTGAACTTTAGTAATTTAGAATAGGGTAGGGCATTTTTTATTTTGGGGGTCTTTGTTATTTTATCAGGGGGCTTAGAGTAGGTGTAATTAGTTTAAAATTGTTGTAATATTTTTCTTATGTTTGTAAAAAATTTTTTATTTTTTGTAACTTAGTTCTTTTTTATTTTTTGTACTTTAGTTAGTTTATTTCATTGTAGTTATTTGTAGGAATTGTATTTAATTTATTTATTGATAGTGTAGTGTTAGGTTTAATTGTAATTTTAACTAGGTAACTATTAAATAGTTCTTAACTATTTAATAGCTATTGTACATGGTTAAAATAATTACAAAGTTGCCTGTAAAATAAATATTAATCCTAAAATAGCTATAATATAATTATAATTTATATTGTAGCTATATTAGGATTTATTTTACAGGTAAGTATTTAGCTTTAAATAGGAATAATGTATTTAATAAGAGATAATTAATTTCGTTAGATGTAAATTATATTTAACTTAGGGGGGTGTTAGTGTTAGGGTTAGACTTAGCTTTAGGGGTTAATACATTTATTAGAATAGCGGTGAGCTCCAGTCGGCAGATTAGGGGTTAATAATTGAAGTTAGGTGTCGGCGATGTTAGGGAGGGCAGATTAGGGGTTAATACTATTTATTATAGGGTTAGTGAGGCGGATTAGGGGTTAACAACTTTATTATAGTAGCGCTCAGGTCTGCTTGGCAGATTAGGGGTTAATAAGTGTAGGCAGGTGGAGGCGACGTTGTGGGGGGCAGATTAGGGGTTAATAAATATAATATAGGGGTCGGCGATGTTAGGGCAGCAGATTAGGGGTACATAGGGATAATGTAAGTAGCGGCGGTTTACGGAGCGGCAGATTAGGGGTTAATAATAATATGCAGGGGTCAGCGATAGCGGGGGCGGCAGATTAGGGGTTAATAAGTGTAAGGTTAGGGGTGTTTAGACTCGGGGTACATGTTAGAGGGTTAGGTGCAGACGTAGGAAGTGTTTCCCCATAGCAAACAATGGGGCTGCGTTAGGAGCTGAACGCGGCTTTTTTGCAGGTGTTAGGTTTTTTTTCAGCTCAAACAGCCCCATTGTTTTCTATGGGGGAATCGTGCACGAGCACGTTTTTGAGGCTGGCCGCTTGCGTAAGCAACTCTGGTATCGAGAGTTGAAGCTGCGTTAAATATGCTCTACGCTCCTTTTTTGGAGCCTAACGCAGCCTTTATGTGGACTCTCAATACCAGAGTTATTTTTATGGTGCGGCCAGAAAAAAGCCGGCGTTAGCTTTTCGGGTCGTTACCGACAAAACTCCAAATCTAGCCGTTAGTTTGCCTCACAGACACATGATGCATGTCCCATAGAAAATGCGTCTCTATAGTTCTGAATTATTTTAACCCAATAAAAATGTATATGCAAAATTGTTGCTCTGTGCATGTGAATGCACAATAGCGCCGGTATAGGTGTACATGAACGTGTTCATGAAATTGGGTGAATGCACTATTTGATGAATGGCTATTTGATGCTGTGCTTACTCCAATCTGGAGCGTTTTCTTCAATGTTAAATTAGAGTGGTTTAAACACATAGGGCAAGATTACAAGTTACACAGCAAATCAGTTGCGAAAACACTGCGCGCAATATGGATATTTCGCATTTGGGGTTGTGCAGCTATTACAACTTGCAAAATAACTTATTTTGCGTGCGCATTAAGTGGCTTAATCCAAACAGCCAAATTGCGTGCACTGTCACGTAGTCCCCATAGAAGTCAATGGAGAAGACAAATAGAAAAAAAAAAAAAAAAAAAAAAATAAGTTGTGCAAAGCCCTTGACGTATTCTCCTCGAAAAGTGTAAATGAAAATGCGAATATTTCATATTGCGAAAATGTTTTCGTAACGGAATATGTTCTATTTATTTATAAATAAATATTTTTCTATATATGTGATGATTTTTGGACTGATATATCTATTTAGAGTGATATATGTATATGAATATATATATCTATAGATATCTCGAGATCTATATGCGAATATCTCTTTGAAAATCTCTCTGAGATATTGTTTAATGTGCATAAGATTGTAATGTAAAATCATTTCATTATCTCTATAGTTAAACAAATCTCTATACATATAAATCGATATTTCTCTAAGTATATGTACTGTATGTCAACGTAAAATCTCTTTGCTTTTTTTCCCTAGCACCCGAAATCTCCTATCTTTTAGCCCTTGTAACTTTTGTGTGCAATATATTTTTAGCAGATAATAAACAGTTGTAAAAAGTAAAAATTATAGCTTTATAAACTCATTGGCTTACATTTAATGCACAGTTTACATACTTCAGTATTCCTTTTGACCAGCGCATGAGAAGCTCAGTCAGCAGGTAGTAACTGTTATCAAGGTCGTTTAATGCTAAGCAACTTTCTATTTTTAACTGTGATCTACTCTTTGACATAGACATTGGTTATGAGGGTGGATTTGACAGCTTGGTGATTATATATATATATATATATATATTTATATATATATATATATATATATATATATATATATATATATATATATATATATATATATATATATATATACGTATATAAGTCCAAATAGCTGATCCATCCACCTATTGGCAGCTACCTGGGTGCAAATATGTAAATAATACTTCCAAATGAAATGCACTCACAGGACCTTTTGGGTGAAGAAATCCAAAGTTTAATGAACGTTTCGGGGATATACAAATGCCCTTCATCAGTTCTGATGAAGTGGATTTGTATATCCCCCAAACGCTAATTAAACTTTGGATTTCTTTACCCAAAAGGTCCTGTGAGTGCATTTCATTTGGAAGCATATATATATATATATATATATATATATATATATATATATATATATATACAGTATATGATTCTCAAAGTAGTAGCGCACAAAAATCCTGGACACAATCAGTTCCCAAACATGTGAATATGTAAAACATCCAAGTTTATTCAAAAGTTAAAATATTCCAGTCAAAAACAAGTAGGAATTATAAGGAAAACATGAAGAAGCCAGCAAGGCTAGTTCAACAGGTCACTGAACGGATCTCCACGCAGACGCGTTTCGTGCGCATGCATACTTGTTCACTGCTTACCTGGGGATCCGTTCAGGCACCTTTTAAGGCTGTTCAGTTAATTACTTGCGAGTATACATGACCTGATTAGATATTATCGTTAAGCTAATTACACTTTATTTACAATACGCTAGTTCAAAATCTCTCAACAATAAGTACCAAAGACACTGACTAATTGTCATATTAATTATACAAAATCTAAATTTTAAATATTGATGATCAGTTATATTTTGTATTAAAGTAACTTCAATAGTTATATGAATATAAAGAGACAAATATGTTCACTAATTTGTAAAGCATTATATAATCTTAAGTAAAGATGCAGACATAACCCTAGAACGAAATCAGAACTTTATAGGTGTTAAAGTCAGTGATAGTAAAAGCACTAAAAATGCATTAATATGTAAAATCACTGCTAGTTATAAGTGATGTTGTTTTGGACTTATTGTAAATATCATCATTTAAAAGGGACAGGCCATCTTATTAATGATTTAATATCTCTAGAGATTCGAATTTAAACAAAGATATCTATGTCCCTCCTCATATTGAGACCATCTGGATCACTAATTTGGAGAGTAAACATCCAAAAAATTCCTTTTTTTGTTAAGTAACAGCTCCCTGTTACCACCTCTTTTCCACTTTGTTATGTGGTCAATCCCTTGAATTTTAAGGGAAGAGACATCAGAGTTGTGAACCAATTTAAATGCCTAGATACTGGAGTATCTTTCTCTTTCTCATCAATTGATCTGAGATGTTGTAAGAATCTGTCCTTTAAGGATATTTTAGTTTTCCCTGTATATTGAATATTACATTTCTCACAAGTGAGTAAGTACACTACATGTGTTGTAGAACAATTAACGAAGAATTTAATGTCATATTCTTTTTGAGTGACTTTGGAAAAAAAATTCTCTCCCTCCTTAACAAAGTTACAGGTTCTGCAGATGGGACGTCTACACCTGAAGAAATCATTCTTCTTTGTAAGCCAACATGTTTTTTTATTATAGGGCTTAATATCTGAGGGGGACAAAACTCACATCCTGATTTAAGGATTTCTTTGATAATAGGATCTGAAAAAAAGAATAGGTAAAGACTCTTTAACTATTGTACACACTTTATTGCATTCTGTACTATAGGATGTGATTAATTTAGGTTAAGTCATTCTAGATTTCTTGTTTTTAGACTTACTTTAAATAATTGTTCCCTCAGAAGGAGATCGACATTCATTCTAGCTTTTGTTAAGAGATCTTTCCTATAGCCTCTTTGTTTGAATCTCTCTGTGGCCTCACTTACCTGCATATGGTATTCCTGTTCCCTGGTACAATTTCTCTTAATACGTATATATTCCCCTTTAGGGATACCCTTTAGTACATGTCTTGCCACATTCATTGCCGGTCAGGTAACTACATAATTGATCTGCTTCCTGTTGGTCACAATCAAGGATGAAGAAAAAATCATCAATATAGCGATAATATTGAATTATCTTATTTTTAAAGGGATTAGCATCTCCAAAGACGTGGGACAGCTCCCACCAACCCATGAACAGGTTGGCATAGGAGGGGGCAAATTTAGCCCCCATTGCTGTCCCACGTCTCTGGAGATAATACTCAGTCTGAAACATAAAAAAAATATGTGTTAGTAAAAACTCAATGGCTCTGAGGAGAAAAATTTTGGTTGCCTGTTCAAAGTTACAAAAAGTGTCTAGAAAGAACTCTATGATGGTCTATAGAAGTGTTTAGAGAGGTAACATCTACGGTCATTAACCTGTAATTAGATTTCCATTCAACATTTTTTATTTTGTTGATAAAGGATGTAGTATCCTGAATGTTGCTTGGCAACTGTAACACAAGTGGCTGTAGAAATGTGTCTACAAGCCCCGACAGAGCTTCATTAAGTGAAACGATGCCAGCAATGATCAGTCTCCCTGGTGGACATTGGGGATTTTTATGTATTTAGGGGAAGTGATGGAAAATAGGGGTGATAGGATGTAATGCTATTAGTTTCTCTGCAATTGACTGTGTTATGATGTTATTAAGTCTTGCATATCTAATAATATCAATGATTTCTTTTTTAAATTTGTTAGTGGGGTTCTCTTTGAGTTTTGTATATACATTTTTATCAGCAAGAACTACGTTTGATCAGGCTTTTTTAGTAACAGCACCCCCACAAGAACAGAGAGAGGCAACACCAGCTACAAAACAAACCATAGGGGGGGACACAAGAGTCAAACAAGTACAGATGAACAGATACCAATTGAGAGCCAAAAAAAACTCAGAGCGGACAGTGCATCAATAGTCATTAATCTTTCGGACACCCAAATGACACCAACACAAGAAAGAGTATTGAACTATGGTTTGAATTTTGTACCAACAACCAAGTTTAACATATTTAACACAATTGTTGATGTCAATAGGATGGTCCGAAATTTAACTTTAAAAAAACATTTCCATAATGCAGAAGAAAATACACAAACAAGAGAGGAAGGAGAGAGAAATAAGGATACTACATCTGAAATACATCTTGATTTTCAAGATTCCTGTGCTAGAGAGACACTTATGAGCCTATTGGGTGAACAGATAAACATTGAGGAAAAACAATCTCACACAGGTTTCAAGATAAAATCAACATTTTATCCGATACACTCAAGGGGCACCATTTTAGAACAGTTCCAAGAGAGAGTAGTTGAAGATTTGGAGAAATTAAATAGGGACAAAGGGTCACAATATAACAACAACTTAACTAATAAAGAAAGAACTAGCAGATAACGCCAACATAGTCATTAAAAAATCGGACAAAGGGGGGAGTATAGTTGTATTAAATAAAACAGATTATGACAGTGAAATAATGAGACAGCTTATGGACACAAACAACTATATGATCCTAAAGGGAGACCCCAAAACTAACTACATGCATCAGTTAAATAATTTATTGGATGAGGGCCTAGAGAATGGCTTTATCAACAAAGCAACGCATGATTATCTAATTAACAAACAGCCAAAGACCCCAATATTTCATATCTTTCCTAAGGTGCACAAAAGCACTGAGAATGTAAGGGGACGACCAATAGTATCAGGGTTAGGATCCCTACTTGAACCAGTGTCAGAATGGGTGGACTCTATCCTCCAACCCTTTGTACTGAATTTAACTAGTTACATCAGAGATTCCACCCACATGATACAAAAACTAAAAGAAGTGACTTGGACCGCAAAAAGCAGATGGCTAACGCTAGACGTGGTCTCACTTTATAGTAACATACCACACACACGCGGCCTGGAAGCAGTGAGATATTTTTTGAGTACTCGTAGTGATTTAGAACAGGCTTTTCAGGAATATGTCATAAAAATAATAGAATTTCTTTTGACACACAATTATTTTTGCTATGGAGGGGTGTTCTACCTGCAGAGATGTGGCACAGCTATGGGGGCAAAGTTTGCCCCCCACCTACGCTAACCTATTCATGGGCTGGTGGGAGCTGTGCCACATCTTTGCGGGTGGAAACCCCTTCAAGGAACACATTCAATTGTACAACAGATTTATAGATGATCTCATCCTAATATGGGAAGGAGACGATGATAGATTGAATTTTTTTTTGACATATATAGAATCTAACAGAATGGGAATAAAATTCACGCATGAAGTACAGAACAGTGAAATTAGTTACTTGGACCTCATATTAAGGGGTAACACACAAAGTAAAGAAATTGAAACCACTATGTATAAGAAACCAATATCTAAGAATGCATTGCTACATGCAAAAAGTAATCACCCAAAAGAAACATTTAGAGCGATAGCAAAAGGACAACATATTAGAGTAAGACGTAATTGCTCCAATGAAACAGATTATTTAAAAGAGGCAGAAACACTAGACAAGCAACTGAAAGATAGAGGTTATACCAAGCAAATTATCAAAAATGCACGCATGTCAGTATCAACAAAAAAACAAGTAGATTTAATTACAACGAAATCGAAGAGGAAACAGCATTATGGAGAAAGAGAACAAAATAGGATCAAATTTGTTACACAATATTCACCACAATATAATCAAATATGTAACATAATAAAAAAGCATTTATCAATACTAAAAGCTGACAACAGCTTAGCTAAAATAATTGACAAAAATTGTTTGTTTTCATATAGGAGAGGAAGAACAATAGGGAACATGGTTTTCCCAACTAACATTAAAAGTACAAAACAGACCACATGGCTACATACCAAAGGTCTCTATAAGTGTGGATATAGTGACTGTAAAGCGTGCAAACATGCAAGCACAGGGAACACATTCACTTCAACCAACACTGGAGAAATCTTTCAGATAGACAGATATCTAAACTGTAGAGACAAAGGGGTAGTGTACCTCATTGAATGCAACATTTGCAAACTTCAATATATAGGAAAAACGGTAAGATAAATAAGAAGCCGTATAAGAGAGCATCACGGTAGATACAGAAAAAAGCAGACAGAGAGAGGATAAACTGCTCCCCATAACTAAACACTTCATAGAGGTACATGATAGGAATACAAAATCATTAAGATGGACAGTAGTGGACAAAATAACCCTAGATCTAAGGGGAGGCGACTTGGACATCATACTAAGTAAAAAAGAAGTATACTGGATGTTCTGCTTAAAGACTAACACCCCTCATGGTTTTAATTCACGATTTGAACTTATAAACTTCTGGGAGTAGAACATATTCATGGTAAAACATGGTAACAACAAGTAAAGTTAATAGAATAAAATATATAAGCTCACACACTAGTTTATAAGATTCACAAGTGACATATATATAGTGACTCTAACTGTAACAACATTGTTTATATGTTATTAATATAGGGGACTAATAAGAGCAATATACAGTTTTTTCTTTTACACAATAGACATACAAAACAAAATGAAATGATCTAATTTAATTAAAAACAAGTATAAAATAGATAGTTTCCCTAATACATTAAAACAACAAACCCATTGGTAGCCCCCCTGAGAATCATAATACACTTAGAGTTAATCGCCCTGAATAAAAGGAATACCAATAGAAAGGACTAGAAAGAAACACAGGGGTTAATAAGTAATATATTAAATCATACAATAGGGTGCGCTAAATTATGCAAAGAAAGTTATGCGTGTTTTATATACTTGTGTGTCTACAAAAAAATCTGCTAGTGGTCATATAATGTTCATATTGTGATAGAAAAAATATATACCATTGTGTTAGCACTTTTGTGAAAAAATAAGATTTAGCATTACAAAAACGTTCTATTGTGTAAATCGAAAAAACTTGGTATGTCTAAATCAATAAAAGAAATACTCACAAAAATATATAGTGTACTAGAAAGTAACTGTCAATTAAATGTGCAAAAAATAAAGAGGGGGTGAAAAAATAAAAATAAAAATACAAACGAATTTGATTTCACAGTAAAGTCCAAAGTATATAGGAGATAGGTAAAATAGACACTGTCAGAATCTGTAATTCTGGAAGGCTGCTCCGCTCCAAACCGGTGGTAAGTCGGGTAAACTGTAAAATTAAAAGCACAAAGAGAGAGCGCCTAATGGTGTAATATCGTCAAGGACCAAATCGATACAAACAAAAACAGAATCTGCCAAGTGGATACTCACAAAGAGATTGGCACTCGCAAGTAGTGCATACAGGTGAGCTGACCTTTGTACAGCAGTCAGTACGCTGGATGTGTGGAAGTCGTATCGGAGATCTGTTATGATAGAAAGGAAACACAAAAAACCAATGTTGCAATATCGTCTGAACCCAGATGGACACGAAGAAGACACAGTATCAGCAAGATGTATACTCACAATGGAGTTGGCACTCGCAAGTAGTGCATTTAGGCAGGCTGACCTTAATACAGCAGTCAGTACGCTGATTGATTGTAGCCGTTATCGGCTCAGGCTTGTCCTCTGCATACAGCGTGTGCACTGGATTATCGGCTGTGGCTCAGCTGTTCTCTGGTGGGAGGAAATCCTCTAGGTGTGACGTAAACAAACCAAAATAATGCACCTGGAGCTTAGTAAAGGCTCAGAGCATACACAGTGCATACAAGTTGTTATTCAGATTTGTTAGTAACAAAGTAAAAACAAGTGACTAAAAAAATATTTAAAATCACCAGTATGGAAAAAGGAAGTCAGCGGACAAAATGCTAAGTAAAAATAATTAAAAGGGAATTTATTTGGAGCTAAATACAACGCGTTTCTCGGCCGATAATGCTCACTGGCCGTTTCATCAGGTACTTACCTGATGAAACGGCCAGTGAGCATTATCGGCCGAGAAACGCGTTGTATTTAGCTCCAAATAAATTCCCTTTTAATTATTTTTACTTAGCATTTTGTCCGCTGACTTCCTTTTTCCATACTGGTGATTTTAAATATTTTTTTAGTCACTTGTTTTTACTTTGTTACTAACAAATCTGAATAACAACTTGTATGCACTGTGTATGCTCTGAGCCTTTACTAAGCTCCAGGTGCATTATTTTGGTTTGTTTACGTCACACCTAGAGGATTTCCTCCCACCAGAGAACAGCTGAGCCACAGCCGATAATCCAGTGCACACGCTGTGTGCCGAGGACAAGCCTGAGCCGATAACGGCTACAAACAATCAGCGTACTGACTACTGTATTAAGGTCAGCCTGCCTAAATGCACTACTTGCGAGTGCCAACTCCATTGTGAGTATACATCTTGCTGATACTGTGTCTTCTTCGTGTCCATCTGGGTTCAGACGATATTGCACCATTGGTTTTTTGTGTTTCCTTTCTATCATAACAGATCTCCGATACGACTTCCACACATCCAGCGTACTGACTGCTGTACAAAGGTCAGCCCACCTGTATGCACTACTTGCGAGTGCCAATCTCTTTGTGAGTATCCACTTGGCAGATTCTGTTTTTGTTTGTATCGATTTGGTCCTTGACGATATTACACCATTAGGCGCTCTCTCTTTGTGCTTTTTATTTTACAGTTAATAAGTAATACCCAGACTGGGCAAGTGTTTTTAATTGATTTAATTAGACATGTATATAAAGATGCATAGTAACTGCACCAGATCAGAGGTCTATGAGTACGGCTCAACAGAGCTGAAACGCGTAAGACCTGATCTGTTACCCGTTTTGGATTTTACAAGTGGTGTTTATGATTTTAAAGCAGTATCAATAAATTTCAACTTTTTACCTCATCCAACGACTGGAGAACTTTTTCCTTCACTTGTGTATACATTTGTATCCCCTAGTTGTCTTATAGCTTCCGCTACATATTCGGTCCTGTTAAGGACCACAACGTTCCCGCCCTTATCTGACGGTCTTATTATGAGATTTTCATTTTCTGATAATTCTTTAAGGGCAGATTTTTCCTTTGAAGATAAATTTGTATGTTGTTTCTTGGTTTCATTTTGAACAGATTGATTTAGAGACCTAAGTTTGACTTCAATTGTTTTCTGAAAGACATCTAAAACTTTAGAGCGAGTATGTGTTAAATAAAATGTGCTCTTATATTTTATATGTCTGAGAGAAATATTACCCTCTTCTAGACGATCATCTTGATCTCCTGTCCCTTCTTCTTGTAATATCTCTAAATCTTGTACTGTATTTAATTCTGTGAAGTTTAATGCTACTGGAGTTATAGGCTGAGCATTAGTATCCTCACCACTGTTTAAGCCACTGTCTATCTGTGTCCCCTCATCATTAGAAAAAAAATGCTTTTTCGATGTGATATTCCTTGCGAATCTATTGATATCTAGAATTGTCTCAAATATATTGAAATGATGGGAGGGCACAAAGTTAAGACCTTTGGACAAAACATTCACCTGTGTAAGAGTAAGGAAAAAAGACGACAAGTTAATCACATTTTTATCTATACATATTTTCTCGTCACTTTCTGTGACCTGTTTATATAGGGTCTCTGTTGTGCTCTCGTGCTGTCCCCCTGTTTTCCTTTGGGTTTTATTACGTCCCCCTCTTCTTCCTCTGTGTGTTTTTTCTTCTGCCTGCGTGTGCAGTCTTTTGTTTCTCGGTTTTTGACTGCGCAGTAGGGGTATCGGAGTACTGATTTTCATCCTCTTGTAATACTACAGCAGTTGTTCTCTCTTCGCACACATCTCCATCAGAAGAGTCGCACTCATATTCTGTGTCTGAAAATGTGACAGTTTTGCCCTTCTTATTCCCTTTCCAGTTTGATTTTTTGTTTTTTAAATTCTGTTTATATCCATTTCTTGAATAGTCCTCTTGTGTCCATTTATAAACTTGTTTTGAATCATAATCTTTTTTATCCCGACTCATTTTTCTTGATTTAAACTGCCATAATTCCCTTTTAAAGGTATCCATCTTAACTTCAAATTGTTTGTCGTATTTGTCTGTGTGTCTTTTAGTTCTGTTAACAGCTCAATCCTTTGTTGTTTTTTTATAGTTGATTAATAAATATATTAGTGCAAATGAGCATACAGTATGTTTAAAACAGTGTTCCATTTGGTTATGAAATCTGCATCGGATACTGCAAATGATGGAAATTTCCTGATACATAACCCCCGTGGAATACGCTTCTCATGTCTGTATAATAAAAATGCTTTAATATCCAGATCTAATTTGATGTCTTTTTTTCTTAAAGAGTCCATTTAAAAAAATAGGCTATCCAAAGTGTGCACAATATCATTATAAAAATCAGTTGTATTGTCTTTGAATTCCCTTAATACATATGATAACTCCATTTAATTTAATAATTGTACACCATAGCCCTTCCTATTTAAGAGAATTTTTTCATTCAGTGGGGCACTGTAAATTGTTATGTATTAAGATATGAACTCCCGATACACAGTTAGATATCCTAAATACTGCTTTAGTTATATGATTTATAAAGCACACGTTTAAGTTATGGAGGATGGTCTAAGGCACACCTCCCTTGTAATCCAATAATTGAGCAAGACAGGCCCAGCACCTAAGAGGATGGTAAAAGACACACACCCTTATCGTCCAATAGTCTCACAGAGCGTGCCCGGTACTGGGGAGGGTTATAGGCACACACCCTTATACTCCAATTGTCAATCCAGAGTTAAATTGTACTGTCACACGAATCCCACACACAATTCAACCAAAATATAATGAAATTGATAGTCCTCCCAATATGTTAGATGATCCAAAACTTGGTTGGTATATAGTATGGTGTAAGTAGCATTAGCGATATTATTATGCTGGTTTTCCTCCTATAGAAAAGGCAATAAGATACACAAAGGGAAACTTTACATTAAATTAACTCACCTCGTCTTCAGCCGGTTTATTAGTGCCTGTGAGTGTGTCAGTGTAAAGAGGGTAGTAAGCAATATACCCACTCTCCATAGTGTTGGCTCTGTGTCTGTGAATCTACCCAGGTGAGCGCTGCATACAGCAACTTTGTGATCATATATATATATATATATATATATATAAAAATATAAAATAGATATGTATTTATTTATATATATATATATATATATATACTGTGTATATATATATATATATATATATATATATATATGTTTATATATATATTCTGTATATGTTTATTTTAAAGACACGCAAACACTACTAAAACAAAAACATTTTTCTTTTTTTTCTGATGTATTATACTAGTGTGAAATGTCAGAGGTTTGGGGGTCGATTTATGAAGCAGCGGATGCTGCTTCCGACCCACTCCGCTTCAGTTCCGCCTGAAGAGGAAGTTAAAAAGCAGCGGTCCTAAGACCACTGCTCCTTAACTCGTCCGCAACCTCTGAGGTGGCAGACTACAATCAGCCTGATCGGATACGATCGGGTTAATTGACACCCTCTGCTAGCGGTCGATTGGCCGCAAATCTGCAGGGGGCGGTATTGCACCAGCAGTTCACCAGAACTGCTGGTGCAATGATAAATGCCGACAGCATATGCTGTCGGCATTTATCGATTTGCGGCGGACATGATACCCTACATTGTATCATGTCCGTCCACACAATAGTAAATTGACCCCTTAATGTCTTTTTTATTCTGCAATATTTATTTTTTTAATTTTTATGTTGCTAACATTTTTGCACAAAATTGTTCCCCATCTTTGTACCTTACTGTGTACGTCTCTTAGACATACATTTTGGCAGCAGATAAGCAATCATTTTTTGTGGCAAATTAATGTCTAGTGGTTCCAAGTGATGTCAATTGGACCTAATAATACTTAACCACAATCGATATTTTTAATGAGTGGAAAGCAAAAAAATATGTACTATGTAAACTGCTGATAGATGTTAACCATTAATATAACACTTTTAACAGTTTACATTCATTATTGTCAACTATGTAAATGTGTCTATAGGTAACCAGGATTCTGAGATTCAATTGGTGGGGAGAGTTAGGCTATGATTACAGCTGAATGTTGAAATGCGTAAGCTTATTCTAACTGCTTCACCCTCTACTTTTTACTTTTAAATTTGTGAGCCCATGGTGTTTTAATATGATTTCACAATATGATGGATATGGAGTTTTATTAAGCAAAAAGCGGCATTCTCGTGTACTTATATTGACTTTTTACCAGCTACCGGTGCTGCTTTGCCTGTAAGCTGCAACAACATGACCGGACCTCCTTCCTGGTGATGTCATAGCGCAGTAACATTTGAACACACTGAGGGGTCGATTTATGAAGCAGCAGATACTGCTTTAGGTCCACCTGAAGCGGAACTCGTCCACCACCTCTTAGGCGGCAGACAGCAATCAGCCCGATCAGATACGATCGGGTTGATTGATACCCTCTGCTAGCGCCCGATTGGCCGCGAATGTGCAGGGGGTGGCATTGCACAAGCATTTCACTAGAAATGCTTGTACAATGATAAATGCCGACAGCATATGCACATTAGTAAATCGCACCCTGAGAGCGATTGACACATTTGGGACTTTCATCTGGCAGTGCGTTAGGTAGAAGTTGTGGAAGGGGACGCATGTAACGGATGATATACCGTACTTCCTCACGAAGTGGACCGGATGATACCCCATACCTCCTTATGGAGGGGACTGGACGATACTATTCGGTACTCAAAGTGTTCCACGGAGGACAAGTGTAAGTGTGTATAATTCTAAATTGAGGGTTTAGCTTCCATTCAGTGGAACTGCATAATTAGCCAGGGTCAGTAATGCATAAATACATATTCTAACAAATTAGACCATGTATTTTTTTTGCATCAGAAAGCCCCTTTAACACCTTCTTTACCACGAATCTCAGAGAAAAACTTTTTTCAAAGTACCAAAGCATTTTTTGCATTTTTACTTTCAAAAAGCATTTTTTTAAAAAATAGAACCTTTGTTTTTTGATTAACCTATGAAAACTATATATATATTTAAATTAGGCCCATGTTGGTATATTTGATGCCCCTGTTTGGCTGCAAAATACGATCATATAATAATATTTGTTAACTTTTTTGCAAACTTTGGGTTTCTCACTGAAATTATTTATACACTACTACTGCAGTCATAAGACAAATGGTTGTAATTGCTTCTCAGGGGTCCCTTTTGTTCAGAAACAGCAAACATGCATTGCTTTGCCATTTGTTTTCAGCAATAAAAAGGCTGCTAATTGTATCTGTGCACCACACTTCTGAAATTCCTGGCAGAGAAGGGGTTAATCAGAAAGTTTATAGGTTAAAGGGATATGAAAATTCAAAAATGTTCTTTCATGAATAAGATAGAACATGTGATTTTAAACAACTTTCTAATTTACTTCTAGGGGTAGATTTATAAATAGTCGAGCGGACATGATTCACTGTAGCGAATCATGTCCGCTTGACTTCATTAAATGCAGAAAGCATACAGTGTGTTGCACTTTTGAAAGAAGAAAAGAGCCGAATGCCACTGGTGGCCACCATCTTCCCCATTCTTATCCTCAAGAATATCTGGAATGCACAAGCCTAGCAGGTACTATTGCATCTAGTAATAGAAAACAATAGTAGAAAACCTGTCCAGCTGCAATCACCACTTGTGGTGCATTGCGCAAGAGTTGTCTTAGGCAATGCTGCCCCCTGCTCTCATGTAACCAAATGTATGTCAATCACCCAGAACAAACGAGTCTCAGGGTGACTGATCTTATTACTTCTTAAGTGTCAGAGAGGCAAAACAAGCAGTTTCTGGGCATATGAAAAAGACTACATATCCATGCCAAGTCCATTGAGCAACTCAAACATAAAGCAGTATATATATATATATATATATAACAAGAGGGGCTGCAAAATACATCAGACATTGTTAATAATTTTGTCCCTTTGCTTTTCTCAAAGTTGCTGAGCACAATAAATCAATCAAAAATCAATGACTGCTATATATATATATATATATATATAATATATATATATATTGTATATATAAAGAAACAAATTTGTGGGGGGGGGGGCGTGTATAGGCGGTTGGAGACGAGCATTAGTTAATCCGCTGATTATCTACTAACAGCAACATCATCTACGTGTGAATCTTATATAAATGGGTACATGACACCATACTGAGCCCTATAACATAGATTTTGCTGAGTTTATGACTTGTCAAATTAGATCTAGACCATTGAATCTCCAGGTGGCGGCCTACCCACAGAGTTCTCAACACCCCCCGGTGTTTCGAGTTCTGCAGTACAAATATGACTGCGAAAATGAAGGAGGTCAAACTTGAGAAGAAAATGATGAACAGATTTGAAAGCCTCCGGTACCTCATTAAAGGTAAACAAGAAGCGGATGACACATTGGCAGCAGAGGAACCAGAAATAGGAACTTCTTTGGAACAGCTGATGCCAATTGAGTTCACTACACATGAGGAACATGTCCAGCAGAGTGGCTTTAAACGCTGCCCTTTGCCACGGTCATTGGGGGTGCGGCCTGCCCCGATGGTGGAGGTAGATATCCAGCGTGGCAGCGAGACAAGACTAGCTGATCATGGGATGTTGAAATCTAGACAAACCGTCATGACTTCCACTACGCAGCTTAGATATGTGCAGACTCAGGAGCTTTCTATTAGGGACACCACTCAGCCCACTGTACTGGACTTGAGAGTTTATTCCCTTCGGACATTATATGAGGTGCTTAGGTCTCAGGGTGTTAACGACATCGCAACTTTTCTTCTACACAGGCAAACAGGAGGACTTGCCTCGAGAACACCATTATACTTTGTGCAACGCTCCCCGGCAGGCAAAACTGGCATTGGCTAGGATACAGATATTTACACCTGAATCCATACTCTGTTTTAGGACATATCTCCCATTTGCTTATAAATGACGACTTTTCTGTCTGATATGTTACAATGCATAGCGGAGCACACTACTACAATTTCTATTCGACAGGACATTTGCAATAATGTGCATAGTCATACCAGATCTGCTGGCCCAATATACTTAGCAGCAAGCAGGTGACTCTCTGCAAGGGACATACTTGATACCGGAAAATAACTTTTGAGGACGGGGATAAGTACAGTTTTTCATTTTCATGTCACAAGTCATTAGTTCAATTATGTTTATCAGTTTCTCTCATAATGACCAAACCCATTGGTTGAGAGAACTCTCTATAATATCACCTAGAGTCTCATTGTCCACATATAGTAGGTCCTCTAGATTAACATAAGCTACCTAACAAAGGGACAAATGGATGTAAGCCACTCTTACGGTATTTATGGAGACTTTTTTAAGTTAGTACATCTGGCTCATTACAGTGAAATTTGCTATGTTTTCAACATATATTCTTATTCATTTTGTCTCCCTCATTAACCTCTTTTATGTAATACATGCATCTTCTCCCTGTTAATTACCTTACTTGGACTCCATTTGTATTGTGTCTGCATAATTTGCTCACATGTTAGCTCAGGCTGTTCTCTCATATTTGAACCTTCACTGCAAAGCTTTGACCCTGTACATAGACTAAATTGAAGAAACTAGTGGTATTATTTCAAGTTCACTCACTTAGATAGTCTAAATATACATTTGTAATTTTTCTAACTAGCTACTGCTAACAAGTATCCAGAAGGTTGATTCATGTACTCTCTACCTGTATTGCCTGCAATATTGAGCTATTAGACATGTCCAAGTTTCATAGGGGTTTAAAGCCTTGAATAAGTATAGAGCTCTGTTGCACTATAACTTACATTATAGAACTAAGGCACACAAGTGATTGAAGGTGTTTCTTAATAATATTACTCACTTAA
The DNA here is from genome assembly GCF_027579735.1 of Bombina bombina. Lineage (NCBI taxonomy): Eukaryota > Metazoa > Chordata > Amphibia > Anura > Bombinatoridae > Bombina > Bombina bombina. The sequence continues at coordinate 793,332,163 of NC_069504.1, forward strand.
TGCTTAAATAACTGATAAGTTGCTCTTCATAGCCACATTTTATAGTGACATAACTATAGGATATCTGAGCTTTTATGTTTACCCCATAACTAAATAATACTCACATGTCCAGTTCTATTCCCTTCCTTACAGACACAGGAAGAGGTTCTTTGTGTTCCATATCCCTTGCTTTTCCCTATATTGAATATTTAAGCCCTCAGGAGGTCCAAGAGAGACCCATGTTTTTTGATTGGGGATAACCCTTTACTATATTCATTACAGACTATGGGGAATTACTTTTTACAAATTAAACCTCCTCCACTCCTTTCTCTTATTCTATTACTCATATTTTGAATTTTACATTTCCTCATAAGTTTTTAAAGGTTCAAGTGACTAAGTTGAGACATATAATAGAGAGAAGGTTATTGATCATTTAGTCAGCATTCTCCCACATAGGTGAATATATAAGCGGTATTAATCCGCCTAATTGATAACATTGATACAAGTTACAAGAAATCAGAGTAGATATTATGAGTTGGTTAAGTGAGGGCATGCTCAAAGTACACTGTCAGAAAAAATGTACAAAAATTGTACCTTTAGGGGTACAACAGCTTGTCACTGGGGCAGTGCCCTCAAAGGTACACCCACTGTACCCTTTAACATGGGTACAAGTTGGTACCCTTGCAGATTGTACCTTTCAAAGGCAAATATGTACCTTTGATGACTAGATTGGACCTCAGTGCTATGGTACCATATTGTACCCTTAAAAAAATGGTGCAAATCTGGCCTTTTAAGGGTACTGCCCCAGTGACAAGCCCTTAGTACCTCATGATGGCAAATTTGTATCCAACACAGCATATTACAAATGCTGTTCCATTAAATTTATTATATAACATTCAAATATGCATTCAATTAATGTGTACTTTTTCAGACAGTATTACAATAGCTACACTGCAGTTTTACAAAAGTTTGGATACTGTAGCCATATAGCAAATCCAAAGAATGCTACAGAACAACCCCCAAAAGAACCCAGCTAAACAACCAATTCCAAAAAGAGCTACTCAATGTGTTTTATATCACTCCGTACTAGACTCTAAAAACACCCCATATAATTTAGGGTGACATGCCACATAAAACATAAATATATAGAAAACATATAGAAAACAACATAATAATAAAATATAACTCTAACAAAAAGAAGGGGGATTAGGGGGAGGGATAAACGATAAAACTCACAAGCATATATTGAATTGTCACTCTATGCAAAATATATGCAAAGACATCTATTTCCCCAGATCACATTTTGGTGATGAACCTGCTACCAATAGATGGAGCTGTGTTGCACATGTCAAGGCACTTTCAACCAACAGATGGCGGTATGGTGTCTTACACAATGTCCATGTATGTGACTGGGGAACGGTACAATTTTATTTTATTCTTTTAAAAACTGGTTCTTAAACAGCTCTTGTTTATTTTATAGAGTTGAAAACAAACAGTTTTCTTTGTAATTTTAGTTAATACATTTGCTTTATGTTTAAGAGTTAACATCTTGATGCTCTAAATATAAACATTGCAATTTTAAGTGCTTGTTTGCTATTTAGAACCAGCAACACAGTATCATTGAATATATGGGTTATTAAGTATTTTTTTTTTTGTTTTGGCCACTTTTTGCATATTACCAACAACGATTGAACATAATTATTTTGCTGTACAACATGTATGTTGCATTAATTTTGGCTGACTGCCAGTTATGTGAATATGAATAATTGAGGTGAACAAATGATATGGATTTGCAGGGTTTGGCAGTCTTGAACCACCCATCCCCTCAACCTTTTAGTCACACAAGTGATTGTACCTTTTTGGGGGGATTAAATGGTACAGACATGGACCCTTTGACAGTTGGAAACATATTTGTACCTTATTTACCACTAAATGGTACATATTAGTTCCTTAAGGTGTAATTATGATCTATTAAGGGTACAACCACAGCAGATGTACCCTAAGTGTTCACAAACGGACCCCAACCGTACCCTTTTTTCTGACAGTGTAGGGACATCAGTAAGTTGTAATCTGCTCACCAAGCTCTTGTTGTATAAATCAACATAGCGATGTCCCGAATAAGGTATGCTAAACCTGATTACTTAGTTTAACAAGTAACTGACTCGTTAATGTAAAAGCAGCACTGGTTGCAACTTGTTATAATTCACTTCTTTTCTCATAAAATAGGCTTGTATACTCATTTTTCATAAATGTATATATGGTATCACACTACAAGGTGACTATGTTTTTCAGGGAGTTATATATATTACTATATTTATAGAAAATTAGGTATCATTTTTTTGTTTTTGTTTGGTGAATAACTGTTAACATGCAGAAAAATAGAGATTAATACTACTATAGATGTATTACGCAATTTGACTAGGAAAATGTAATTAACAGAATCTACATTGTATTTTGTGAACATTTCTTGTTACACGTGTTAAAATGTCTTTGAAGATTTGTAATCTCAACACTTGTGCTGAGAATAGGGTTGTTGTATCAAGCACTACCTCAATAAAAAAACTTTGATTTAAAAAAATTAAATAAACAAATTTGTGGCCCCCAAGCCCAGATTTTTTATTCCCCAGCACCAGCATGTCATCGCAGGACCCACAAAAACACAGTTTCAGTAAATATAATAATGTGGTTGATGCAGACAGTGCATATAACAAGTTATGAAAAGAGCGGTTGGCGTCAAACATTACCAAGCTAGTGATGCTCTTGGCTTGGCCTAGTTCCCTTACTTCCCAGCCCCCCCCCCCCAATGGATAGGCTTGGCTTAGAGTATGGGGTAGATTTATCACATGGCGAGCGGACATGATTCGCCATAGTGAATCATGTTCGATCGACATTGCTAAATGCGGACAGCATACGCTGTCCGCATTTATCATTGCAAAACCATTTCTGGCTAAATGCTGCCCCCTGCACATTGGCAACAAATCGGCCACAAGCAGGGGCTGTCAATCATCCCGATCGGGTCGGATCGGAGTGATTTCAATCTAGAATATGAATGAAACTTAAGTGCCTTTAGAAATCTTCTACTATATCAATGCCTTTCCAGATTTGTAAGAAAGCCTAATAAAATTCCATGAGGCCTGAGATGTAATAATGTTAACTCTTTGTGGAAAGGTTAAGGTTTATTTATGATATCCATTATTAATTAACCTTTAGATAATAATGTATGCAGAAATGCAAAAAGAACCTTCTGATTCTTATCTGCTGTAAAAAATAGGATTCTGTTAAGGTAAAAAATTTTGTTTTAAATAAGGTAGAGTACTCACAGCACATTTGGAATAGCAATACCAGTGATAATAATTTATATATAGCACTTGCTCAAATACCTATACTGTTAAGTAAATCGAAAAAAAATGAAAAAAAATAGTATATTTTTAATTAAACAATATTTGTAATATTTAAGCTAAACATATAGTCTACTCTCTATAAAATAATATGTATATACCCAATATAAATAATAGTTACACTATTGAAATATTTTTTAAACATTTTGCTCAGCATGATGGTTTAACTCTGTAATTTCTAGAGCTGCATGCAGATCTGCTTATAAATACACGCAAGGCAATGTATCTCAATAAACCGAGCCGCTTGCATACATATGCAGTGATGTTAATCTCTGCATCTTAATGTAAATACATATGCATTATACTGTAGGTATATATCTGCAGTATATCTATATTTAAAGGCATTTGCATTCCATATATAGAGAAATGTATATGTATGTATGCAAATCCTTATAAATCTGTATAAATACCATAATGTATAGCTAAACAGCACCATACTGAGGTCCAGGTGATCAGCTGCACAATGCATATTCCCATACGGATCCATACTCACAAACAAACACACTCATAGATGTAAGACTATCCTATTACAAATTCCAGGTCATCCATCAACACCAGGTTCACACAGCTGGAAAAGAGGAATTCTCTACTTCAAAATCTGTGGATAGTTTCACAAATACAGATAGCCAAAAACACTAATACAATTTAAGTTATACACAGTGTCTCATAGATTTATACCCAGATGTGCATTTAAATCTCCAAAATAAAATTGTACAGAAACAAACATGATTTCAATCTTCAAAATAAAATATACTGAAACAAACAGAATAGAAATTAATGTGTGACCTAAAAAATATATGAGTGGGAATTCAATTATTCATGTTAAAGATAATCCATGCTGATATTAAGCTGGTGCTGAAAGTTAACCTTCCTCAGAGGTTAACTAGACTTTAAAGTGAATGTCAATTTTGATGCTAAAGTGCCCGGTTTTAAAAAATTTGATTAAAAACAGGGGCACTTTAATTCATCAAAATTTACATTTCACTCCTGTTGTGAAAAAAAACTTACCTTTTAATCTTCACAGCAGCTCCAGCTTCCTCCGGTCGTTGCAAGCCATTTCTGACGTCAGAAATGATAGATAGGTTATCCTCCAATCACGGCTTCCCCCCCCCCCTTCCCGGGGGAATCAGTGTCTGATTCAACGCAGTGATTGGAGGAAGCTGGATTCCTCATTTTAGACCCAGGAAGAGGCTTTGCGACGGGTGGAGGAAGCTGGAGCTGCTGTGAAGATTAAAAGGTAAGGTTTTTTTTTCACAACAGGAGTGAAATGTAAATTTTGATGAATTAAAGTGCCCCTGTTTTTAATCAATTTTTTTTAAAAAAAACGGGCACTTTAGCATCAAAATTGACATTCACTTTAAAGCAACATTGTAGTAATTTTTTTCCTGCTTTATTTCTAAAATATATTCCATTTAAAAAAAACCCCCCAAAAAACATGTTCTTTGTTCTGAATAAACCAATGTTTTCTTGTGACACTTGCAGAGGCCGTTCTCTCCTTACTAGTAACACAGAGGCAGTCTTTTGTGTGCATCAAATAAAATTTGTGAGTACAATGTCACGGTAAGAGAGATTTTTGATGATACAGGTTAGCATAATGCGCGCAAAAAAGCTTACTTTTAGCACAGTTAATGCTCGAGCGGTGGCGCTAAATAGCTCTCCGCTTGTAATCTGGCCCTAAAAGGGTAGACATTTTTACAAAACAAGCTGTCTGACCAATTATACACAAGACTATTGTGTTTGGACATTCAAATTTTATCTATACTACCACCATTTATTTGTTTTTTTTGTTTTATATATTGTGGTGAGAGCCCCTATTATCACCTTGTGCGTAATGGTTTATTTTCTTCACGGTGAAGAACATATTCAAAGTTTTCATAACTACCTTTGGCGTTAGCGCTGTTAACTCTATCTTCAGGACTGCAATCGATAAGTGTTAGTTTTTTTTCTGAATAGCGCAAGTCTATGGAGATAAGAAGTTAGTGCAGTCGCAATATCCGAAGTCCTGAAGTTAGCGCACATAAAGTTATCTACGGCTATATGTGTGGTCTACTAGATGGGAGAATGGGGTGTCATTTTTGTAACTGTAGCAATGACTATTAGCTATACAGTGTTATATATAATTATTGCAGATGGGCATAATATGATGCTATTGTTGATACTATTGTTGATAGTAGGAGTTTAGTATTAAATGTTTAGTATAGTTTAGTACTGAGTGTTGTAATTAAAGGTGGATTCTGGAACTTGGGGTGATGGTGTGACACACAGATATGTGTATTTTTTGATGATGTTATTTGGGATATACACTCTCTGGCCACTTTATTAGGTACACCTTGCTACTAGTACCGGGTTGAACCCCCTTTTGCCTTCAGAACTGCCTTAAAGGGATAGTAAAGTCCAAATTAAACTTTCATGATTCAGATAGGGCATGTCATTTTAAACAACATACTAATTTGCTTTAATCATCAAATTTGCTTTCTTCTCTTGTTATTCTTAGTTGAAAACTAAACATAGGTAGGCTCATATGCTAATTTCTAAGCCCTTGAAGGCCACTTCTGCATTTGACAGTTTTTCACAGTTAGATGGTGTTAGTTCATGTGTTTCATATAGGTAATATTGTGCTCATGCACGTGAAGTTATTTAAGAGTCAGCACTAATTGCCTGAAATGCAAGTCTGTCAAAAGATCTGAAATGAGGAGGCAGTCAGCACAAGCTTAAATACAAGGTAATTACAGAGGTAAAAAGTATATTTCTATAACAGTGTTGGTTATGCAAAACTGGGAAATGGTAAATAAAGGGATTATCTATCTTTTTAAACAATAACATTTTTGGTGTTTACTATCCCTTTAATTCTTTGTGGCATAGATTCAACAAGGTGTTGGAAACATTCCTCAGAGATTTTGGTCCATATTGACATGATAGCATCACGCAGTTGCTTCAGATTTGTCAGCTGCACATCCATGATGTGAATCTCCCGTTCTACCACATCCCAAAGGTCCTCTATTGGATTGAGATCTGGTGACTGGGGAGGCAATTGGAGTACAGTGAACTCATTGTTATGTTCAAGAAACCAGTTTGAGATGATTAGAACTTTGTGACATGGTGCATTATCCTGCTGGAAGTCGCCATCAGAAGATGGGTACACTGTAGTCATAAAGGGATGGACATGGTCAGCAACAATACTCAGGTAGGCGGTGGCGTTTAAAAAAATGCTCAATTGGTACTAAGGGGCCCAAAGTGTGCCAAGAAAATATCCCTCACACCATTACACCACCACCACCAGCCTAAATGGTTGATAGAAGGCAGGATGGATCCATGCTTTCATGCTGTTTACGCCAAATTCTTACCCTACCATCTGAATGTTGCAGCTGAAATCGAGACTCATCACACCAGGCAACGTTTTTCCAATTTCTATTGTCCAATTTTGGTGAGCCTGTGTGAATTGTAGACTCAGTTTCCTGTTCTTAGCAGACAGGAGTGGCAACCGGTGTGGTCTTCTGCTGCTGTAGCCTATCTGCTTCAAGGTTCAACGTGTTGTATGTTCAGAGATGGTATTCTGCATACCTTGGTTGTAACAAGTGGTTATTTTAGTTACTATTGCCTTTCTATCATCTCCAACCAGTCTGCCCATTCTTCTCTGACATCAACAAGGCATTTTGTCCACACAACTGCCGCTCACTGGATATTTTCTCTTTTTTGGACCATTCTTGTAAACCATAGAGATGGTTGTGCTTGAAAATCCCAGTAGATCAGCAGTTTTTTAAATACTCAGACCAGCCCGTCTGGCACCAACAAACATACCACGTTCAAAGTTACTTAAATCCCCTTTCTTCCCCATTCTGATGTTCGGTTTGAACTTCAGCAAGTCGTCTTCACCACGTCTAGATGCCTAAATGCATTGAGTTGCTGCCCTGTGATTGGCTGATTAGCAATTTGTGTTACCAAGCATTTGAACAGGTGTACCTAATAAAGTGGCCGGTGAGTATATATATATATATATATATATATATATATATATAAATATATATACTTATATAAAATCATATAAGAATATGATGGACATTTTCTTAGAGCTCTTGAATAAACGAGGTCGGGTTAGCGTGCGAGTATGGGTGTTATTTTTGTTGTTGCAGTTTTTTCACTTCATTGAAGTGTATTGGGGAATATATTAATGTGGTTGCAATATTATAAGTCCAACTTTTTGCGTGCATTGCGTTTTCGAGGTGAAGAGCTGTTTCCTGTGAATTTGGGCACTTTCAGCTGGGCGGCTGAGAAGTCCCAGCAAATATAGGTGTTATACCAATTGTGATTATAGACGATAAATGGCCATTTGGCGTACCTTTTATTGCTTTTATTTTACAGCAATCTCTTGGTGGTGAAGAGCCATTACCTCTCCACAGGGAGCAGCCTGGGCAACGCATAAAATACACAATTCTATAAGAGTCTCTTCCCTAGTTAGATTTTTCACCAGGTTTTTTATAACATAATAATATCCTAGGATTACCCAGTGGCTGTGGGTAAAGCCCAAAATAAGATCATACTTTGGTGTTTACCCGGGTAATCCTAGGATTACCCAAACACTTCTGGATAAAGCTAATAAAATCATATATTTGGCTTTACCTGGGCTTTACTTGGCTAGGAAAACACACCAACAGTAAAAGAAACATTTTAATTTTGGATTACACAAACACATGTTTTGTACAATGTTTTTGTTACAGGAAATTAAACATTTTTATATATCATATGTGGATTTTTCATATGTTTTGTACCATGTTGTTACAACAACAGGAAATTAAACATTTTTACAACAACAACATGAAACATTTTTATTCATGAAACGTTTTTATTTTTCAAAATTAAATATTTTTATTTTCCAAAAATCAACATTTGTATTTTTCATATGTGGATTTTTCATATGTTTTCTACCATGTTTTTTTACAACAACAGGAAATTAAACATTTTTGTGTTACTGTGTTCTTGGACAGACTGGATTGTCTGTCGCACACACATTCTGTCCGAGAAACTTTAAAAGCACGTCGTGGGGGGACGACCCATGGTTAGTTTCCCAGAGGCGTTTGCGGCATCCAAAGGCCCTGATTAGAACAAAACTCTCTGGAGCGTATCTGCCCTCGGCCGTTAATGCATGATCTGATTGGTCCGTGTCTCCGTGAGGTCACTGGATGCACAACCAATGAGATAAGATCATGCATTAACGGCCAAGGGGAGATACGCTCCAGAGAGTTCTGTTCTAATCAGAGCCTCAGGTGCTGCAACTGCCTCTGGGAACCTAACCATGGGTCTCACCCCCCACAATGTGCTTTTAAAGGTTCTCGGACAGAATGCGCATGCAACAGATAATAATATAACAGATAAATGTCCATCAAATAACAGTCCGGTCTGTCCAAGAACCTTCAAAAGCACATTGTGGGGGGGGGTATGATCCATGGTTAGGTTCCCAGAGGCGGTTGCGGCGCTTGAGGCTCTGATTAGAACAAAACTTTCTGGAGTATATCTGCCCTAGGCCATTAATGCAAGATCTTATCTGATTGATTGTGCATCCAGTGACCTCACGGGAGACACAGACCAATCAGATCATGCATTAATGGCCGAGGGCAGATACGCTCCAGAGAGCCCTGTACTAATCCGAGCCTCGGGTGCCGCAACCGCCTGTAGGAACCTAACCATAGGTCCCCCCACCACGTGCTTTTAAAGTTTCTCAGACAGAATGCGTGTGGGACAATGCTTGTCTGCCCAATAACACAATAAAACAAAAAAACAAAAAATCCTTTCGTTGTAAAAAAAAAATGGTAAAAAACATATGAAAAATAAAAATGTTTAATTTTGAAAGATAAAAATGTTTCATGAATAAAAATGTTTCATGTTGGGGAACATCCGGGGTGGCGGCCATGACAGGTCGCAAGACTGTCTGCTGCTCCAAATATTTCTTTAATCTGCACACAATCTCCTTGTTAAAGGGACAGTCTAGGCCAAAATAAACTTTCATGATTCAGATAGAGCATGTAATTTTAAACAATTTTCCAATTTACTTTTATCACCAATTTTGCTTTGTTCTCTTGGTATTCTTAGTTGAATGCTTAACCTAGGAGGTTCATATGCTAATTTCTTAGATCTTGAAGCCCACCTCTTTCAGATTGCATTTGAACAGTTTTTCACCACTAGAGGGTGTTAGTTCACATATGTCATATAGATAACACTGTGCTCGTGCACGTGAAGTTATCTGGGAGCCAGCACTGATTGGCTAGACTGCAAGTCTGTCAAAAGAACTGAAAAAAGGGGCAGTTTGCAGAGGCTTAGATACAAGATAATCACAGAGGTAAAAAGTATATTATTATAACTGTGTTGGTTATGCAAAACTGGGGAATGGGTAATAAAGGGATTATCTATCTTTTAAAACAATACAAATTCTGGTGTAGACTGTCCCTTTAACACTCAGTTGAGAGTAATTCGTTATTGAATATTTTTCAGCAGATATAGCTCTTTTATATGATACCATTATTTTTGGATTTGGAACCAGAATCAGCCTACCGGAGTATAATGAGGGTTGCAGCCCACTATCTAACCCCCCGGCAAGGTACCTGTGTGGCCCTGTCGTTAGTAAGCTGTGACAATCCGCAAAACACTGCTAGCACTCTTTACGTTATATGTGCCCGCTCAAGCCATCCTATAGATGACCAGCATGGATAGCGAGACTAGTTTCTTGGAAGAGCTATTACTAGCAGAACATCATGCTGCTCGTGAAGACATGCTACAGACTGCACTTGAGCCCAGAAGCACCTATAACCTCCAACTACCTGCTACATTTTATCCTTTTGTGGCGGAGGACAGAGATGGTGGCGCTTTGGGGCCTCAGCGCTCACCGGCTGGCCCTGTCGGCAGCAATTCCCTGAAGAGGAACACCTAGTGCGGGGCAGGAAAGGTGTGATTCCATACGCAATCAATGCTATTGAAAGCTTTGCTGATCTGCCGCGGATTGGTATGAGCGACATCACTGTGACCAGACCAGCTATTACATCAGTGCTTGAAGTCAAGCAAAGAATTCAAGAAGAAATTTCTCCCAAATACCAAGGAGGGTCGCGATCGCAAAAGAATCGCCCCTTACTTACCATGAAGATTTCAAATGTTCCTCGTAGCATAAAAGCACTGCACTCATCCGGGAGGGTCCTAGCGGCACGTTTGCTTGGAGATCGAGGAGAGATGCAGCCGTGGACAGGGCACCCTTCGCTGGCCTAGGACTGCTCGGGCATTGTCTGCAATACACAGCATTTGTTGCAGCTTAATATTTCACATTTGACATCTGGCAGACCGACAATAGTAACTGACTGTGCGGATTTTCTCTAGGTATACAACGTGTGTGAGCAGGTAGCAGTGCTTCAGGGCATTCTATACTATTGTGATCCGAAGAGGCTTACCCTATCTGGGGGGCCATTTCATAAAATAGGAGTAGGCTAACTGCTTATTATGTGTGAGCCTGCTAAGGAGAACTTGATCATGATATCACCTAAGCTAAAGGCTGTTTAAAGAACTGTGAATATAAACCCTTTGACAGCCTTTACAGACTTGTTGTATTCATACTCAATGTATACATGCAAGCTGTATACCACTGTTACTCTGTTAGCACTCATTGGTCTCTATTTATCAAGCTGTCAACCGCAAATACGCTGGAATTCCACAGCGCATTTGTGGCGAGCCTTATTCGCCGTAGTTATCAAACCCTACAGATCGGCAAAAGTAGAATATAGTGATGTCACATACGATCCGGCTGACTCAGTCCGACACAGATCGATGCTTACGTCACTACAGATGTTCCGAATGCAAGTTCGGCACAATCTGACTACTTTTGGAAGTTATCAAAGAACTACCAGGTACACTCGCCACTATTCCGGCCCAGCATACCTGGTTTTCAATCCGCCGCCCTGGAGGCGGCGGATGCCATAGAAATCAATGGAATTGATTCCTATGGAAAATGTCTACACTTAACACCCTAACATGTACCCCGAGTCTAAACACCCCTAATCTGCCCCCCTACACCTCCGCCACCTACATTATACTTATTAACCCCTAAACCGCTGCTCCCGGACCCCGCCGCAACTAAATAAATTGTTTAACCCCTAAACTGCCGCTCCCGGACCCCGCCACAACTAAATAAATTGTTTAACCCCGAAACCGCCGCTCCCAGAGCCCACCGCCACCTACATTACATATATTTACCCCTAATCTGCCCCTCCTACACCGTCGCCACTATATTAAATTAATTAACCCCTAAACCTAAGTCTAACCCTAACCCTAACACCCCCCTAACTTAAATATTATTTAAATAAATATAAATAATATTACTATCATTAACTAAATAATTCCTATTTAAAACTAAATACTTACCTATAAAATAAACCCTAAGCTAGCTACAATATAACTAATAGTTACATTGTAGCTATCTTAGGGTTTATTTTTATTTTACAGGCAACTTTGTATTTATTTTAACTAGGTACAATAGTTATTAAATAGTTATTAACTATTTAATAACTACCTAGCTAAAATAAGTACAAATTTACCTGTAAAATAAATCCTAACCTAAGTTACAATTACACCTAACACTACACTACAATTAAATAAATTAAATTAATTAACTACAATTACCTACAATTAAATACAATTAAATAACATTAACTAAAGTACAAAAAAAACAAACACTAAATTGCAGAAAATAAAAAATAATTACAAGAATTTTAAACTAATTACACCTAATCTAAGCCCCCTAATAAAATAAAAAAGCCCCCCAAAATAATAAAAATCCCTACCCTATACTACATTACAAATAGCCCTTAAAAGGGCTTTTTTGCGGGGCATTGCCCCAAAGTAATCAGCTCTTTTACCTGTAAAAAAGAAATTCAACCCCCCCCCAACATTAAAACCCACCACCCACACACCCAACCCTACTCTAAAACCCACCCAAACCCCCCCTTAAAAAAACCTAACACTAACCCTTTGAAGATCACCCTACCTTGAGACGTCTTCAACAAAGCCGGGCGAAGTCTTCATCCAACCGGGCAGAAGAGGTCCCCTAGACGGGCAGAAGTCTTCATCCATGCGGCATCTTCTTTCTTCATCCATCTGACGAAGAGCGGCTCCATCTTGAAGACATCCGACGAGGAGCATCCATCCAGACTGATGACTACCCGATGAATGACTGGTCCTTTAAATAATTTCATCCAAGATGGCGTCCCTTGAATTCCGATTGGCTGATAGAATTCTATCAGCCAATCGGAATTAAGGTAGGAGAAATCCTATTGGCTGATGCAATCAGCCAATAGAATTGAAGTTCAATCCTATTGGCTGATCCAATTAGCCAATAGGATTGAGCTCGCATTCTATTGGCTGTTCCAATCAGCCAATAAAATGCAAACTCAATTCTATTGGCTGATTGCATCAGCCAATATGATTTTTTCTACCTTAATTCCGATTGGCTGATAGAATTCTATCAGCCAATCGGAATTCAAGGGACGCCATATTGGATGACGTCATTTAAAAGAACTGTCATTCGTCGTTAGTCGTCAGTCTGGATGGATGCTCCACCTCGGATGTCTTCAAGATGGAGCCGCTCCTCGTTGGATGGATGAAGATAGAAGATGCCGCATGGATGAAGACTTCTGCCCGTCTGGAGGACCACTTCTGCCCGGTTGGATGAAGACTTTACCCGGCTTCATTGAGGAAATAGGCCCGGTTGGGTGAAGACCGCTCAAGGTAGGGTGATCTTCAAGGGGTTAGTGTTAGGTTTTATTAAGGGGGGATTGGGTGAGTTTTAGAGTAGAGTTGGGTGTGTGGGTGGTGGGTTTTAATGTTGGGGGGGTTGTATTTCTTTTTTTATAGATAAAAGAGCTGATTACTTTGGGGCAATGCCCCACAAAAGCCCTTTTAAGGGCTATTTGTAATTTTATTAGGGGGCTTAGATTAGGTGTAATTAGTTTAAAATTCTTGTAATTATTTTTTTATTTTCTGTAATTTAGTGGGGGTTTTGTACTTTAGTTAATTTTATTTAATTGTATTTAATTGTAGGTAATTGTAGTTAATTAATTTAATTTATTTAATTGTAGTGTAGTGTTAGGTGTAATTGTAACTTAGGTTAGGATTTATTTTACAGGTAAATTTGTACTTATTTTATCTAGGTAGTTATTAAATAGTTAATAACTATTTAATAACTATTGTACCTAGTTAAAATAAATACAAACTTGCCTGTAAAATAAAAATAAACCCTGAAATAGCTACAATGTAACTATTAGTTATATTGTAGCTAGCTTAGGGTTTATTTTACAGGTAAGTATTTAGTTTTAAATAGGAATTATTTAGTAATTAATTGCAATTTTATTTATATTTATTTAAATAATATTTAAGTTAGGGGGGTGTTAGGGTTAGGATTAGACTTAGGTTTAGTGGTTAATAACTTTAACATAGTGGCGGCGGTGTAGGGGGGCAGATTAGGGGTTAATAAATGTAATGTAGGTGGCGGTGGGCTCTGGGAGCGGCGGTTTAGGGGTTAAACATTTTATTTAGTTGTGGCGGGTCTGGGAGCAGCAGGATAGGGGTTAATAACTTTATGTAGGTGGCAGCGGTATAGGGGGTGGCAGATTAGGGGTTAATCTGTATAATGTAGGTAGCGGTGGGCTCCGGGAGCGGCGGTTTAGGGGTTAATAACTTAATTAGTTGCGGCGAGGTCCGGGAGCGGCAGGATAGGGGTTAATAACTTTATTAGAGTTGCGGTGGGCTCCGGGAGCGGCGGTTTAGGGGGTAAACAGTTTAGTATAGTGTGGGTGCTTAGTGACAGTATAGCATGAAAGCTGTAAAAAAGCCGAAGAGCAGTGAGATTGATGACTGTTAGTTAGCAACAGTCCGCTGCTCATCGCACCGTACTTGGTGCGCGTTTTTTGACAGCTTTCTTGATAATTTTGGAGAGCGTATTCAGGTCCACGGCGGCGATGTTAGGCGATCTTAGTTGAGCGTATTGGGGCCGTCGAATGCAAGAAAGTCGACGGCTTGATAAATAGAGGCCATTGAGGTTATTATTCTTATTTACTTTCTCTTACTATATAGCACTGCATTGTCTCTTAGGTAAGCCATATCTCCTGTGATAACTTATAAGTTTGATTGTACTGCTGTAGCGATGTTAGAAGACAGGCAGAACACCTACCTAGAGAGATATCCTATAATATCTACTTTGAGAAGTATATCTAGCTGTACCTTAAGTTAGTAGGATATTGCGGGTCACTTTTGTTCCTTAATGCATATTACCTAGATGTTTATAATAAGTGCCCTTTATATAGTTTACAGAATATTGGTTGCCTACAATTGAGCCCAGTAGATTCACGCATTCTGTTTTAATGAGGGCATCTCTCTAGTTTGCAGTTTCTATCAAACTAACACACTTCATATATTCACTGTTCTATGTTGCCTGGATATTTTTGTGCCCTGCTGATTGTGGCAATTGGGTTGTTTAGCTGAGTTTTATGACAAACACAAAAGTCTGGTATCATGTTTTGCTCCTTATCCCCATAAGCGTAATTACCTGTGAAAGCTAAATTCAACGCCATGCTGCCTGCGGCGGGGGCGGCGTGACGTTCCCAGTAACTTCTTGTTTAAAAGTCCCCCTCTATTCTCCAACAGATGTTATATGTTTGGACTACTATTTCTTACCCAGAGGATAGCAGCATAATCAACAGTAATCTTCAGGGTTTCACAGCCCACCGCAGTAGAGCCCTGGAACAGTTCATATAGCTTTATGCAACTGCTCATTACATTTTATAAGCATTATATGTTACCTACCTTGGCATATACTGATACTACTTATGTAATTGCTCTAGACTACAGTTATTCCATGCTTGGCCAGTTTCATTTAAATGTGGTTACTTTTATGATAATATTATATAAAAATAAAAAAACTGAGGTTCACTATTGGGATCCACGAGTGGTCCCCTGATGAGTGTGGCGGTCTTCTGTAACTCTGTCCCTTTTCTAATATTACGAGGTACAAAAGTGGCCTCATATTTAATTTAGAAGGCTTAAAGTTCCCATGGCAAGCATTATGTTCACCATTTAACCCTATTCAATGCTATGGGGCCCATTTATCAAGCACTGAATGGAACTTGAGGGCCAGTGTTTCTGGCGGACAGACATCTGAGCAGGCGGACAGACTTCAATCCAAACGAGTACGATCGGGTTCATTGACACCCCCCAGCTGGCGGCCGATTGGCCGTGAATCTGCAGGGGGCAGCGTTGCACCAGTAGCTCGCAAGAGCTGCTGGTTCAATGCTGAATACGGAGAGCGTATTGCTCTCCGCATTCAGCGAGGTCTGTCGGACCTGATCCGCACTGTCGGATCAGGTCCGACAGACCTTTTTTAAATAGGCCCCAATATATACATGTAGTGGGGAACTTGTTGATGTATGTTTGAAAATAATCTTTTTCCTTTTCTGTTTTGCACTGAAATGCATTGTTTGCATGCCCTTAACTGAACCTTAATAAAAATAAAAAAAATAAAAAATGTTTCATGTTGTTGTAAAAATGTTTAATTTCCTGTTGTAACAAAACATGGTACAAAACATATGAAAAATCCACATAAGAAATAACAAAACATAGTACAAAACATATGAAAAATCCACATATGAAATATAAAAATGTTTAATTTCCTGTTTTTGTAACCAAAACATTGTACAAAACATAAGTGTTTGTGTAATCCAAAATAAAAATGTTTATTTTCCTGTTGGTATGTTATCCTAGCATTACCCGGGTAAAGCCAAATATATGATTTTATTAGCTTTATCCAGAAGTGTTTGGGTAATCCTAGGATTACCTGGGTAAAGCCCAAAGTATGATCTTATTTTGGGCTTTACCCATAAGCCACTGGGTAATCCTAGGATTAACCGGGTAATCCTAGGATTACCCAATTTCTGACTTTACCCGTAACATATATACAGTATTTTTCAATACGTTATCCTCTAGTGAGAGAGCTAAAAGGTGAATGTCTAATAGAAATATACAAAGTGAGAATTTGTCAACAGCTAATAATTCTCTGACTCCCGTCATGTATACATTATTTATCAAATTAGAAAATCTCTTGAAAGTAGAGCACAGACATTGGTGGGACTTTGAAACTTTAAAAAATACAAAGAAAAAAAGCAAATCCCTAGGGAGTTTTTAAGAACTTTTCTTTTAAAAATTGTCCTGAAGTCTTACAGTAATGGGAATAAGCCCTTAATACATGCTCCAAGACATTTATAGATATTGGGCAAGATTACGAGCTAGAAGTAAACTTTTTGAGCGCGTCGGGTTGCGCTCGTATTGCAAGTTGAAAGTAATACGTTATTGCTCTTGCGCTAACCCAATGCACGCAAACAGCTTACTTCTAGCGCAATCAGAATATCGAGCGCGCAATAACGTATTTCCCATAGAAGTAAATGGAGCAAAAAAAGTGGAAAAAAACTAACACCTACTTCCGCGCTAACGTGAACTCAAGGGGGATAACCTGAATGCATATTCTCAATTGCGCTAACCCGACATGAAATATGAATATTTCACATTCCAATGTTCTTCACATAGAAGAATATGTTCTATTTATTCATAAATACATATTTTCTACATATATCTGATGTTTTTTTGCACAATATATATCTATACCTATATATATAAGTGTAGATATATACAGATATATATACTGTATAGGAATATCTATTTGGAAATACTTAGAACATATTTGCTATGTGCAGAACATTGGAATGTAAAATATTTACAATAAATACACAGTACAGATGGCCCTCGTTTTACAACGGTTCAATTTACATTGTTTCAGAATAACAACCTTTTTGTTCCAGTCATGTGACTGCTATTGAAAAGCATTGAGAAGCAGTGCATTTATTAAAATAGCCAGTAGGTGGAGCTGTCCGCTTGTGTTGGAGCAAAGCCAAGCAAGCTGAAATTAATAAGTTTAACCAGACCTGAGCTATCGAGCAGATTTCAAAGGAACAAGATCTTCCTGTCTATAAATCAGTCCAGATTGGAATGCATAGAAAGAACTGTTTGCAGAAAAATGCAAGTGAAGTCTACGTTGTGTGATTATTTTATTAGGTTTATAATGCTGTTTAGCAAATGTTTTTGTTCATTTAACTTAGTTTAATGATATATTCTGTGTTGTGTGATTATTTTATTACGTTTATAATGCTGTTTAGCATTTGAAGTCTTCATTTCAAAGCTTTAAAAATAATGTATTAGGTGTTACTTATGACAATTTTGAGAGGGGCCTGGAACCTATCTCCCTCACTTCCCATTGACTTACATTATAAACTGGGTTTCAATTTACAACGGTTTCGATTTACAACCATTCCTTCTGGAACCTAACCCCGGCTTAAACTGAGGGCTACCTGTATAACACTTTATTAAATATTAATATTGTATAAATGTGAATTTTTCATGTTTTCATCTACTTAACTGCAAAGGGCTCTAATGCACTTATATATTTACAGTATATAAATAAATATATATACAGTTGTGCTCATAAGTTTACATACCCTGGCAGAATTTATGATTTATTGGCCATTTTTCAGAGAATATGAATGATAACACAAAATCTTTTCTTTCACTCATGGTTAGTGTTTGGCTGAAGCCATTTATTATCAATCAACTGTGTTTACTCTTTTTAAATCATAATGACAACAGAAACTACCCAAATGACCCTGATGATAAGTTTACATACCCTGGTGATTTTGGCCTGATAACATGCACACAAGTTGACACAAAGGGATTTGAATGGCTATTAAAGGTAACCATCCTTGCCTGTGATCTGTTTGCTTGTAATTAGTGTGTGTGTATAAAAGGTCAATGAGTTTCTGGACTCCTGACAGACCCTTGCATCTTTCATCCAGTGCTGCTCTGACATTTCTGGATTCTGAGTCATGGGGAAAGCAAAAGAATTGTCAAAGGATCTGCAGGAAAAGGTAGTTGAACTGTATAAAACAGGAAAGGGATATAAAAAGATATCCAAGGAATTGAGAATGCCAATCAGCAGTGTTCAAACTCTAAACAAGAAGTGGAAAATGAGGGTTCTGTTGAAACCAAACCACGGTCAGGTAGACCAACTAAAATTTCAGCCACAGCTGCCAGGAAAATTGTTCAGGATGCAAAGAAAACCCCATAAATAACTTCAGGTGAAATACAGGACTCTCTGAAAACATGTGGTGTGGCTGTTTCAAGATGCACAATAAGGAGGCTTTTATGTTTTGCGAAACAGATAACCAGAGCTCCGAAGTCGTGGTAATCATTCTAGCGTAAATCATGATGGCGTTCAAACAATTGTGTTTTTCAATTTGATCTCATAATATGAGTGCACAAATGATCGCGAAAACCAGATGTCGCTTGCGTGCAAACATCTGCACTCCACTCATAATCTAGCTCATTTTCATTAAACATTGTCAGACTCTAGTTGAGAAAACAAGTGAAGAAATTGATGCTTTGCAGAAAGATTTAGAGGTATATATAAGTACCAACAAGACTATGGGGTCTATTTATCAAGCATCGAAAGTTATGAAGAAACACAGTTATGAAGTAACGGTCTAAAGGTTACTCATCTGAAGTATTTTACATGCAACTGATAGATGATCAAATGCAAAAAAATGTATGATTTACTCTACACATGTATTTTTATATTAAAGGGACATGAAACCAAAAATATTTTCTTTCATGATTTAGAAAGAGCATGCAATTTTAAACATCTTTCTAATTTACTTCTATTATCTAATTTGCTTAATTATCTTGATATCCTTTGCTGAAAAGCATATCTAGATAGGCTCACAAGCTGCTGATTGGTGGCTGCACATAGATGCCTCATGTGATTGGCTCATTGATGTGCATTGCTATTTCTTTAACAGAGGATATCTAAAGAATCAAGCAAATTAGATAATAGAAATAAATTGGAATGTTGTTTTAAATTGTATTCTCTACCTAAATCATGAAAGAAAAAAAATTGGGTTTAGTGTCCCTTTAATAAACATAATTTTTAAAGTGTGGTCCCTTTCTGTAGCTTTTCCGATTTATAACCAAATTAATTTGAATACCATTAGAAGACTAAGGTATCAGATACAATGAATTATCTTCAGATTTGTCAGCTTACTCCAGTGGGTAAACCTGCATGAAAAAAACTCTTTGAACACAATATTAATAAATATTTTATAGTATCTAAGCATTCAATTCTTCTTTTATTCTTCCATTTCTTTCCAACCTCCAAGCGTACATGACCCAGACCTTGCTATGTTCATTATCTGGCAATTCTCATTGATTATTTTTTTTTTTGAGTATGATGTATGGATGAAGATCTATCATGTCTTTTCCAATGCACTAACATTATTGCCAACTGGCTCCTTATCAATAGGATTATGTCATCATTGGATTCCAGCTTGAGAAAGATTGTTCTAAGGTTACACCATGAGGACATTGATTCAGAAAGTGCCATACCAGACATATTCTCCGGAGAGTAAAATAACTAAGGGCATTGAGTCTCCAAAGGATTGCAAGTTTGTAAATAATATATTATGTATACTGAACTCAAGGGACTTTAGATGAAAGCTATGAGTCGTATGATTTCATAATTTCATAAGTGACCTTAAAGGAAGATTAAAGTCTTTTTTTTAAAACATATATAGCACAGATCAGCAATTAAGCACTGCACTGCAAAGAGATATGCATTCAAAAGAAACGTTTCATAATGTAATTTTGTTGGCACAATTTACAAGGTTTTGCAAATTAAGAACAATTCAGGAATTCACCCCTTTAAAAGCTAGGTGGAATTTATGACCCTGATCTGCTATGTTGTGGCCAGTTAGGGAAAAATGTAAATGAGCTGGTGGTTCTCTGAGCTAACCAAGCACTGTGTAGCATGTTCAGGTAAATTTCACGATACTTAAGGGGACATGCAAAATAAAAGGTTTCTTTCATTATTCATATAAAGCATATAACATTTAAACAACTGTCAAATTTACTTCTATTACCAAATGTACTTCATTCTCTTGGTATCGTTTGTTGAAGGTGCCGCAATAGACTACTGGGATTTAGCTGAACACATCAACTGACCCAATGTCAAGTGGCATACATTTGCAGCCACTATTCCCCAGCTTGTTCCCAATAATACATTACTGCTCCTGAGCATACCTAGGTATGATTTTCAACAAAGGATGCCAAGAGAAGCAAATGACATACTAGAAGTAAATAAGAAAGTTGTTTAAAATTGCATCCTCTGAATCATGAAATAAAAAAAAATAGGGTTTTATGTCCCATTAAGTATGATAGAGACTCTCCAGGCTCTCCGGAGGGAGTGGAATTAAAACAATATTCAGATAAATTTTCCTTTTTTTGGTGTAGTAGATCCATTTTCGTGACCAGATCACACTTGAGCACACATGGGCCAAATTACAAGCGCTGCGCTATTAAGGGATTTTGTTAGTTTGGCGGAAGTAATTTTTTAACGTGGGCGGTTATCACGTTTTACAAGTTGAAAGTAAAATGTTTGCGCACAAGTGAAAGCCGACGCGCACTAACTTGAGGACTTTGGATATTGTGGCTGCATTAATTTCTTCTCCCCATAGACTTCAATGGAGCACGCAAACTGAAAAAACTAACACTTATCACTCACACGCTAACCTGACACCGCTTTAAACCAACTGCACTAACCCGAAAGTAGTTATGAATATTTGACATTCCAATGTTCTTCACATAGAAGAAAATGTTTGATTTATTTTGAAAGGAACCATAAATACAGTAGATTTGCATAATCAACAAATATGGGATAAAAAGAAAATGCAATAGCACTTAGGGGCCGATTTAACATGCTGCGAATGCAGCAGTTTCTGCGCGAGCCGTTAGGCTCGCCAGAAACATAAGTCTTAAGACCGCTGCTCCATAACTTATCCGCCACCTCTGAGGTGGCGGACAGCAATCATCCCGATCAGATATGATCGGATGATTGATACCTCCTGTTAGCGGACGATTGGCCGTGAATCTGCAGGTGCGGCATTACACAAGCATTTCCCTAGAAATGCTTGTGCAATGTTAAATGCCGGCAGGGTATGCTGTCGGCATTTAGCAATGTCGGGCAGACATGATCTGCTACAGTGGATCATGTCCGTCCGCGTCTTAATAAATCGCCACTAAAGTCTGAACTTCAAATGAGTAGTAGATTTTTTTCTTACAAATTTCAAAGTTATGTCTATTTCTACTCCTCCTGTATCATGTGACAGCCACCAGCCAATCACAAATGCATATACGTTTATTCTGTGAATTCTTGCACATGCTCAGTAGGAGCTGGTGACTCAAAAAGTGTAAATATAAAAAGACTCTGCACATTTTGTTAATGGAAGTAAATTGGAAAGTTGTTAAAAATGTCTGCTCTATCTGAATCATAAAAGTCCAAATTTGACTTGACTGTCCCTTTAACAGTAATATTATAATTCGCACTGATTACAGTAATATAATCAGTAGAGAAAAAAGTCATCAAAACAATATACTTAAACTTTATTCACACTGAATACTGTAAATTACTCAGTAGAGAAATGTTAGCAAATCAATGTACTGAACTGTAAATGTAACAAGATGTAGAAGTATTACCATCATTACAGATATTCCCACTGATTACAGTAATAATTGGGAAAGAAACTGCCAGTAAATTGGAAAGTTCTATATGAATCATGAAAGTTTAATTTTGACTTGAGTGTCCCTTTAAATAGATATCTATATGTATATCTGATTTTGTAAAATATATATCTATACATATATATATGAATATATATATAGGTTTATTCAGATATATATAGGAATATCTATTTAAAAATACGTAGGACATTTGTGAACAATGGAATGTAAAATATTTACCATACATACACAGTAAAACACATTATTAAATATTAAAATTGCCTAACACTGATTATTCATGTTTTCAGGCATTTGACTGGAAATGGCTCCAAAGTAAATATACATATGTATATATACATACATACACATATTTAGACATGAATATGTAATTATGTATATATACTTTATAGCCCTTTCTATTCAAATACGTGCGCAAATAGCATGGGATAAACCACTTATCACTTGTACGCAATAGTTAGCGCACCACTAGTAATCTATAATGTGCTGGTGAAATTCTTTAAGAATGCTCGCTAGTACTTCTATTTGAAATCCAAAGCTTTAAAGCTCAAAGGAGATGTGTACGATAAAACAAAATGTGCAAATTACTAAACAGTCTCCAACAGAGCAAGAACCATGACATGCATGAAAATTAGGGCTGTGTATTTGGATGCTTTCAATGCAGAAGAAGACAGTCCCTCATGCCATTCGTCTCTTTTCGGAGCCTCATTTATTCTTATGAAAGTAAAACGCACTTAGATCTGGATTTGCACAGATCACTCCGAATGCACACCCCTAATGAAAATCATATATAATTATATGTCTGTCAAACTCCTAATTTTATCTCAAGGCAGAAACAAGCAAAGGTGCATACGTTTAACCCACTCTGATTTTCCTCATTTCCAAAACACATAAACCTGAATCAGCATAAGTATAGGTAGGGCCAAGAGACAGGTTAAGAGCAGGAATGTTACTGATCATAGCTACATGTAGAAATATTCCTGCCAGAAAGTGGCAGAGTCATGAAGAAAGTCCAGCATGTCTCACCATATTGGTAAAGTTATAGCTCAGGGGTTTTAGTGAGCCCAATGCAGGTTAGTTGGTAGTTCAAAACGTGGTAGTATTATCTTGGGCATATTAATGTCCAAACTTACAACAGCAGGCAGAGGAATCAATACCCAGATTTCTGTAGAACCCATTCATCTTGCCGATCTGAACAATCAGCTCCAACAATAATAACAGTGGGCTATGTATCATTGGTGTTTGCTCTTTCGAGTGGCACCTGTTGTGCCATTTCTTGTGGCTCACCCGGCAGTCTCCAGGGATGCTATCAATAGCCGTTCCAACTTCTAAAAATGTTCATCAAGAATAGTCTCTTCCCATGTGGAAAGCGCCATTTTGACCACCTTCGAAAAAGTATACACCGACTCAGATATATAGTTAAATATTCACTGCATATGAAAATTCTGAATCAGAATGGTGATGCAATCTAATTTGGGAAAGTTGACAGCCCCAATGTGACTGTTGTACCCGGGTTACCAGGTGGTTGACAAGGCTGTATACAAGGCCGCCACCTCAGGTCCCATTGATAAAGTCCAAGGCTCTTGGGTCATAAGCACATCAGCAATACTGATATCTCTTAGTTCAGCAGTTTAACGAATAATAACTTAAAAGGACATTATAGTGGAAAAACGACATGCTTTAATTTTAACTCTAACTAGTTTTAACTCTACAACTCTATGGGCCAGATTACGAGTGGGGTGTTACCTGTTACACACGAGCAATAAGGGGTTTATTTTGG
Organism: Bombina bombina; assembly: GCF_027579735.1. Lineage (NCBI taxonomy): Eukaryota > Metazoa > Chordata > Amphibia > Anura > Bombinatoridae > Bombina > Bombina bombina. The sequence goes on from NC_069504.1 coordinate 793,356,013, forward strand.
GGGGGGTGCGAGCCGGAAGTTACACGCTTATTACAAGTGGAAGTAAACTAGTTCACTCAAGTGCAATTGAATTTAACGTGCACCGGGCTATCGCAACCTCAGAGCTCTTGTCAGCTGTTACGCTTGAATAAAAAATGTCACAAAAAACATCAAAAACACATTTCACAATAAAGTTACAGTCATAATAACACTGTCCGATAAAAATATTTTTTTCTAAAAATTGAACAAAAAAGTTGTAAAGGCTCAAAAATATGAGGTATCAGGTGTATAAATAAAAAAGGCTGCAAAGTGCTTTAACATATATATACATATATATATATAAGACACGGAAGGAGACTGCACTCCAAGACCGGACCGGGTACATATCCAATGACTCTGCAACATCCCAGCCCTGGGTGCTTAAATAGCACTCCCAAAAAGCTGTGCTGTCACCAGAGTCACAGGCAGTTAACCCCAGTCCGGAATGGGTGCAAGAAACATAGGGGGACTACAAACAAATAATAATACACCACATAGAGATACCCAGCACTCACCAGCTAGCTCACAGCTAAGATTTAAAAGCACAACTGGAAAGGTTAGTTACCGCATCTGGCAAAATGGGAAAAGCTCAGGCACCTCGTCAAGGTCCTTTCCACTGCCTGAGTCCCTAACACAGCCACACAATGCGCACTTACAAAGCCAAACAAACTGGGAACAAGGGAGGGGTGCACAGGTATATGTAATCACCCAGAGAAATACAAGACACGGAAGGAGACTGCACTCCAAGACCGGACCGGGTACATATCCAATGACTCTGCAACATCCCAGCCCTGGGTGCTTAAATAGCACTCCCAAAAAGCTGTGCTGTCACCAGAGTCACAGGCAGTTAACCCCAGTCTGGAATGGGCGCAAGAAACATAGGGGGATTACAAACAAATAATAATACAACACATAGAAATACCCAGCACTCACCAGCTAGCTCACAGCTAAGATTTAAAAACACAACTGGAAAGGTTAGTTACCGCATCTGGCCAAATAGGAAAAGCTCAGGCACCTCGTCAAGGTCCTTTCCACTGCCTGAGTCCCTAACACAGCCACAAAATGCGCACTTACAAAGCCAAACAAACTGGGAACAAGGGAGGGGTGCACAGGTATATGTAATCACCCAGAGTAATACAAGACACGGAAGGAGACTGCACTCCAAGACCGGACCAGGTACATATCCAATGACTCTGCAACATCCCAGCCCTGGGTGCTTAAATAGCACTCCCAAAAAGCTGTGCTGTCACCAGAATCACAGGCAGTTAACCCCAGTCCGGAATGGGTTCAAGAAACATAGGGGGATTACAAACAAATAATAATACAACACATAGAGATACCCAGCACTCACCAGCTAGCTCACAGCTAAGATTTAAAAACACAGCTGGAAAGGTTAGTTACCGCAACTGGCCAAATGGGAAAAGCTCAGGCACCTCGTCAAGGTCCTTTCCACTGCCTGAGTCCCTAACACAGCCACACAATGCGCACTTACAAAGCCAAACAAACTGGGAACAAGGTAGGGGTGCACAGATATATGTAATCACCCAGAGAAATGCAAGACACGGAAGGTTAACTGCCTGTGACTCTGGTGACAGCACAGCTTTTTGGGAGTGCTATTTAAGCACCCAGGGCTGGGATGTTGCAGAGTCATTGGATATGTACCCGGTCCGGTCTTGGAGTGCAGTCTCCTTCCGTGTCTTGTATTTCTCTGGGTGATTACATATACCTGTGCACCCCTCCCTTGTTCCCAGTTTGTTTGGCTTTGTAAGCGTGCATTGTGTAGCTGTGTTAGGGACTCAGGCAGTGGAAAGGACCTTGACGAGGTGCCTGAGCTTTTCCCATTTGGCCAGATGCGGTAACTAACCTTTCCTGTTGTGTTTTTAAATCTTAGCTGTGAGCTAGCTGGTGAGTGCTGGGTATTTCTATGTGTTGTATTATTATTTGTTTGTAATCCCCCTATGTTTCTTGCACCCATTCCGGACTGGGGTTAACTGCCTGTGACTCTAGTGACAGAACAGCTTTTTGGGAGTGCTATTTAAGCACCCAGGGCTGGGATGTTGCAGAGTCATTGGATATGTACCCGGTTCAGTCTTGGAGTGCAGTCTCATTCCGTGTCTTGTATTTCTCTGGGTGATTACATATATCTGTGCACCCCTCCCTTGTTCCCAGTTTGTTTGGCTTTGCAAGCGCGCATTGTGTGGCTTTGTTAGGGACTCAGGCAGTGGAAAGGACCTTGACGAGGTGCCTTAACTTTCCCCATTTGGCCAGATGCGGTAACAAACCTTTCCAGTTGTGTTTTTAAATCTTAGCTGTGAGCTAGCTGGTGAGTGCTGGGTATCTCTATTTGTTTTATATATATATATATATATATATATATATATATATATATATATATATATATATATATATGTATATGTATAGATGTGTGCACATACATGTTTATGTATCAGATATATAGATAGATAGATAGATAGATAGATAGATAGATAGATCTAATGATAAAAAGTACATTATTTCTATGTGAAGAACATAGGAATGTAAAATATGCATGTTTGCGCATTGTGTTTCTCAATTTAAATCTTAATGCGGTCAGGTTAGCGCACATGAGAATTTAGGATTTTTAAGTGCATTATTGAAATATAAAATATTAATAAAAATGAATATAAATTCTTAAAAAATGAATACACATACTGTAAAATATATAGATATATTCTATTAATTAATTAGAATATTTTACAGTATGTTTATTCATTTTTTATAATTTATATTCATTTTTATTAACAATTTATATGTAATATTTCAATAGCGTGCCTTAAGAATCCTAAGTTTTCATGTGCGCTAACTCGACTGCGTTCTATATTAAGATCTATATTGAAAAACGTGATGTGCAAAACGCCTATTTTACATTTCTATGTTCTTCACATAGAAAATAATGTATTTTTCATTATTAAATATATATTTCTATATGTATCTGATTCATACAGTACATATGTATACATATCTAGACATATATGTATATATATATAGATAGATAGATAGATAGATAGATAGATAGATAGATAGATAGATAGATAGATATTGGAGCCCTTTGCAGTTAAGCTGGAAAAATGTAAAATCATTTTTATGAAATATTAATTTTTAGTAAAGTGTTTACCAGCGATTTACTGTAAATATTCCAATGTTCTTCACATAGGGAAATATGTTCTATGTATTTTGAAATAGATATTCCTATATACATATCTGTATATATCTATACCTTTATACATTATATATATATATATATATATATATATATATATATATATATATATATATATATATATATATATATATATATATATATATATATATATAGAGAGAGAGAGAGAGAGAGAGAGAGACAGAGAGAGAGGACTATATATAGGTATAAATATATACAGATATGTATCTAGGAATATCTATTTCAAAATACTTAGAACCTATTTCCCTATGTGAAGAACATTGAAATATTTACAGTAAATTACTGTTAAACACAAAATGTATGCTTACCTAATAAATGTATTTCTTCCGGATATGGAGAGTCCACAACGTCATTCAATTACTAGTGGGAATATCACTCCTGGCCAGCAGGAGGAGGCAAAGAGCACCACAGCAAAGTAGTCAAGTGTCACTCTCTTACCCATAATTCCCAGTCATTTGACCAAAGGGAAATGGAAAAGGAATAACACAAAGGTGTAGAGGTGCCTGAGGTTTAGTAAAAAAATAACTGTCTTAATAAAGGGTGGGGTTGTGGACTCTCCATATCCGGAAAGAAATAAATTTATCATGTAAGCATATATTTTGTTTTATTTCCTAAGATATGGAGAGTCCACAACTTCATTCAATTACTAGTGGGAACCAATAGCCAAGCTAGAGGACACATAATGAACAGGGAGGGAGAACAAAATAGGCAGATATAAACAGAAGGCACCAGCACTTGAAGAACCTTTCTCCCAAAAGAGGCCTCAGCTGAGGCAAAAGTATCAAATTTGGAAAATTTTGAAAAAGTATACAGAGAGGACAAAGTTGCAGCCTTGCAAATCTGTTCCACAGAAGCTTCATTTTTGAAAGCCCAAGAAGAGGAGACAGTCCTAGTGGAATGAGCTGTAATTCTCTCAGGAGGCTGCTGTCCAGCAGTCTCATAAACAAAACAAATTATACTTCTCAACCAGAAGGAAAGAGAAGAACCAGTAGCCTTTTGACCCTTACACTTTCCAGAGAAACAAACAGGCAGAAGATTGGCGAAAATCCTTAGTCGCCTGTAGGTAGAATTTTAGAGCACGCACAACATCCAAGTTGTGCAACAGACGTTCTTTTTGAGAAGAATGATTGAGACAGAGAGAAGGAACAACAATTTCCTGATTAATATTTCTATCCGAAACCACTTTAGGAAGAAACCCCAATTTAGTAAGAAGAACCACCCTATCCACATGAAAGATAAAGTAAGGTGAATCACACTGCAAAGCCGATAGTTCTGAAACTCTCTGAGCAAAAGAGATAGCAATAAGAAACAAAACCTTCCAAGATAGCAACTTAATATCTATGGAATGCATTGACTCAAACGGAGCCTGCTGCAAAACTTTAAGAACAAGATTAAGGCTCCAAGGAGGAGCAACAGATTTATGCACAGGCCTGATTCTGACCAGGACCTGACAAAAAGATTGAACATCTGGTACATTCACCAGACGCTTCTGTAACAAAATAGATAATGCAGAAATCTGACCTTTCAGAGAACTGATTGACAACCCTTTCTCCAGACCTTCCTGGAGAAAAGACAAAATTCTACTCCAAGAGTAGCCCTTAGATTCACAACAATAAAGGTATTTACGCCATACCTTATGGTAAATTTTTCGAGTAACAGGCTTGCGAGCCTGGTTCATGGTCTCAATGACCGACTCCAAAAATCCACGCTTAGACAGAACTAAGCGTTCAAACTCCAGGCAGTAAGCTTCAGAGAAACGAGATTTGGATGGAGGAATGGACCCTGAGTTAGAAGGTCCTTTCTCAGAGGCAACCTCCAAGGTGACCAAGATGACATCTTCACTAGGTCTGCATACCAGATTCTGCGAGGCCATGCAGGAGCTATTACAATTACTGATGCTCTCTCCTGTTTGATACGAGCAATAACTCTTGGAAGAAGCACAAATGGAGGAAACAGGTATGCTAGACCGAAATCCTAAGAAACCGCCACAGCATCTATCAGAGCGTCCTGCAGATCTCTTGACCTTGAACCGTAACTTGGAAGCTTGGCATTCTGCCGAGATGCCATCAGATCCAACTCCAACACCCACCATTTGAGGGTTAACCTGGAGAACACCTCCGGATGGAGAAACCATTCCCTGGGATGAAATGCATGCCTGCTCAGGAAATCTGCTTCCCAGTTGTCCACTTCAGGAATGTGGATGGCAGATAGACAACAATTGTGAGCTTCCACCCACTGAATAATCCGTGCCACCTCCTTTAGGACTATGGAACTCTGAGTTCCTCCCTGGTGGTTGATGTAAGCCACTGAGGTGATGTTGTCCAACTGAAACCTTTTAAACGGAGCTAAGGACAATTGAGGCCAAGCCATCAGAGCATTGTAAATCGCTCTCAATTTCAAGATGTTTATGGAGAGAGCAAACTCCTCCCGAGTCCATAGTCCCTGCACCTTTTATGAGTCCCAGCCTGCTAGCCTGGAGACAATCACCCAGGATGGTCTCCAGAAGTATGTGCCCTGAAACAGATAGTCCTGAGAAAGCCACCATGGGAGAGAGTCTCTTGTCGACTGGTCTATATCTATCCTCTGAGACAGATCCGAATGGTCTCCATTCCATTGTCTGAGCATGCATAATTGCAAAGCTTTAAAATGGAATCGAGCAAAGGGAATGATGTCAATGGAAGCGACCATCAGACCAATTACCTCCATACATTAAGCCACTGATGGCCGAACAGTAGACTGTAGAGAGAGGCAAGAGGAGAGAATTCTGGATTTTCTGACCTCCATCAGAAATGTTTTCATAGATAGGGAATCTATTATAGTCCCTAAGAAAACCACCCTTGTAGCTGGAACAAGGGAACTCTTTTCCAGATTCACTTTCCAACCGTGGGAACGTAGAAAAGACAACCAGATCTCTGTATGAGAGTTTGCTTGTTGAAAAGATGGTGCCTGAACCAATATGTCGTCCAGGTAGGGCGCCACTAGAATTCCCCGAAACCTGATCACTGCCAAGAAAGCACCCAGAACCTTTGAGAAAATTCTGGGAGCTGTGGCAAGGCCAAACGAAAGAGCCACAAACTGAAAGTGTTTGTCTAGAAAAGTGAATCTCAGGAATTTGTGATGATCCTTGTGCATGGGAACATGAAGATACACATCCTTCAGGTCTATGGTCGTAACGAACTGACCCTCTTGGACCAAAGGAAGAATGGAACGAATGGCTTCCATTTTGAAGGACGGTACCCTGAGAAACTTGTTGAGACCCTTTAGGTCTAAAATGGGTCGAAAAGTTCCCTATTTTTTGGGCACCACAAACAGATTTGAATAGAATACTAGACCCTGTTCCCTTACTGGAACTGGAACAATCACTCCCAGGGAGGAAAGGTCCTAAACGCAGTTCAAGAATGCCTCTCTTTTTACCTAGTCTGCAGATAATCTTGAGAGGTGGAATCTGCCCCTGGGAGGGAAAGTTTTGAATTCTATTTTGTAACCTTGATATACTATGTCCACAGTCCAAGGATCTGGGACATCTTGTCTCCCCGCTTGACAAAACAGGGAAAGTCTGCCCCCCACTTGATCCAATCCTGGACCGGGAGCCGACCCTTTATGCTAACTTAGACTCAGCTGAGGGTTTCTTTGATTGCTTCCCGTTATTCCAAGACTAATTGGGCTTCCAAAAAGACTTGGACTGCTCCTGCTTGAAAGAGGGAGAGGAAGACTTTTGACCTTTGAAGTTACGAAAGGAACGAACATTACTTTGACGTACTTTGAGTCTGTTCTTCTTGTCTTGCAGTAGAAAAGACCTTTTCCACCTATAATATCAGAAATGATTTCTACCAGAACAGGTCCGAACAAGGCCTATCCCTTGCAAGGAAGCGCCAGAAGCTTGGACTTACAGGTAACATCAGCTAACCAAGATTTTAGCCACAATTCTCTGCGGGCTAGGACTGTTAAGCCAGACATCTTGGCTCCCAGTCTAATAACTTGCATGTTAGCATCAGAAATAAAGGAATTGGCTAGTTTGAGAGTCAAAATTATATCTTGTATCTCCTCTAACTGAGTCTCTACTAAAATTGATTCAGACAAGGCATCACACCAATAAGATTCCACATTTGCTACTGTGGCAATACAAACTGCAGTTTGCCATTGAAGACCTTTATTTACATACATCTTCTTCAAATAAGTTTCCAGCTTTTTGTCCATGGGATCCTTAAAGGAGCAGCTATCCTCTATAGGGATCGTAGTTCTCTTAGCCAGAGTAGAAATAGCCCCTTCTACTTTAGGCACCATGCGCCAAGAATCTTTAATGGAGTCAGCAACAGTAAACATCTTTTCAAATACGGGAGACGGGGAGAAAGGAATCCCTGGCTTCTCTCATTCCTGTGAAATAATTTCCATCATACGGTCAGGGACAGGAAAAACTTCCACAGAGGAAGGAACATCATAGTATTTATTAAGTTTACTAGACTTCTTAGTGTTGATAACGTCAGAAGTATCGGAGTCGTCCAAAGTAACCAATACCTCCTTTAACAGTACACAAAGGTGTTCAAGCTTAAATCTGAAGTTTACTTCTTCAGTATCAAATAAAGGAATAATACTGTCCGAATCTGAGATTTCACCCTCAGAGGCTACTGACATATCCTCCTCAGCAGACTTATGAGAGAGGGCAACCTGCTTAGCAGTAGGCGGAACAGAAACCTTACTATCTGAATATCTATTTTTCCTCTTGCGTTTTCCCAGCATAGGAAAAGCAGATAATGCCGCAGATACAGCAGAAGATACCCGTGCAGCAAAATCTGCAGGCAAATAAACCCCTCCAGGAGGCTGAGAGGAACTGCAGGGCACTGTATGTGACGCCAGCCATAGAGGCTTAGGACGTTTGAGGAGAAAGCTGTGGCATTGCCTGAACAGCATAATCCTGAGAGACATTGGGCTCAGCGGGCAACAATTTATCTTTAAATTGAAGTGTTCTAGCTAAGCATGCAGCACAGAATTGCATAGGCAAAACAATTTGTGCCTCTAGGCTAACAAGCATTTGTCAAAAGACACAGTCTTCCGTGTCCATAATACTAAATAAAAAATTCCCCAAATTGTAGAAATTTTTAAAATACACTGTCAATTTAAGAATTTTTAATACCACAGCCGCTGAGGTGCCTTACCGTAACACTTATACACAATTTGGCTGCCAGAAGTCTCTAAAACGATCGTATAGTAGATCGACACTGAAGAAACTGAAATTCAATGATGCCACTCCGCTCTGTGACTATCCGACAGCAGAGAGAAGTCACATGACCGGCAGAGAGAGGAAACTACACAGCAAGTAAAAGGCGCGCGTTTTCAAGCAGTCTGTCAGTTAGCCTGTTCTAGCTAAGTAAGCAAAGAAAACCAACTGCCAAATGTTACGTTTATACATAAATCCCTGTATAAAACATAAGCCCCCACACATACTAGTAAAGTATTTCAACAAAATTAGCCCACAGAGGAAAACATCCCAATAAAGGGAAGATTAACCCCTAGTCTCAACATACATAATGTGCCTGCCCACTGCTAAAGAGAATCCTGTATAAAGGATTTTAAAAATGTCCCCATCTACTGCATATGAAATATTCTTCAGAAGTGCAAGTCTTTAAGACCTAGAAGACAAAAGCACTTACCTGCAGTCTAGCTGTCCGGCAGGAAGACAACTCACAAGGCGTGAAAGGACACATACTCCTTACAGAGACCTTTAGAAAAAGAAAAAACAGAGTATCCAACTCTGGCTTTCTGTACCATGGGCAGCAATGTGTTAAGAAACAAAGCAAGGACTACCTCACAACTTCCTAACTGCTTAAAAGCCACCACTACTCTACTGAAGAGATTGACGTGGACTCAGCTAAACCCAAATCAATGCTTGAAGGGAAAAGTATTCGAAAAAATAATTCATTTATTCAGACACCAAACTTCACCTCCTCCATTGACAGAGGCAAAGAGAATGACTTGGGGTTATGGGTAGGGGAGTGACACTTAACAGCTTTGCTGTGGTGCTCTTTGCTTCCTCCTGCTGGCCAGGAGTGATATTCCCACTAGTAATTGAATGACGTTGTGAATTCTCCATATCGGGAAATAAATAAATTTATCAGATAAGCATAAATTTTGTTTTTATGAAATATTCATTTTTAGTATAGTGTTTAACAGCGATTTACTGTAAATATTCCAGTGTTCTTCACATAGGGAAATATATATTCCTATATATATCTGTATATATCTAATACCTATAATATATATATATATATATATATATATATATATATATATGTATCCTATATTATAAAAGGCCAGGTATGTTTATCCGATGCACTTAGAAACAACAATATTATATAGCTCACAAATTTTACTTTCACTATGTTTTTAACTCATTTGTTGAGGTAAAACACATAGACTTGCAGGGTGGTTAGTGCTAAAATAAAATACGCTAATAAAGTAAAATGTATAACTTTTGCACTTCAATGGTCCTATAATAGTAGAGTGAAAATGTTAGTAATTAAAAACTATGCAATACAGGGACATGCAATTAGGGCTAGCTGTTAAAGGGACATGAAACCCAAAACACTTATTTCATGTTTTAGGTAGAACATACAATTTTAAATAATTTACCAGGTTACTTCTATTATAAAATTTGCTTCATTCTCTTGGTATGCTTTGTTGAAGGAGCAGCAACGCACTACTGGGGGTCGATCCGATATAAATCGTCTCCCGCAAAAGCCGGCGACACCAATATTTGCGCGGGTTTGGTATCACATATACGGCGTAACCTAGAAGTTACGCCCGTATATTTCTGCCATCGCCCGTAGTTTTTTGGGCCATAGGCAGGTATACCAAACCCGCGCAGTTTGGTATCCAATATGCAGCGTAAGGACTTACGTGGCGAAAATGGAGAAAACTTACTCCATTTTCACCTCGCCACAAAAAGCAGCCGTAAGAAGCCTTACGCTGACTATTGGAGCCCCGTAACTTCCTAAACTGGCTGCTAAAATAAACCTAACACCTAACGCATGCGCAATGTCTATCTCCCTGTCAACCGCGATCTTCTAAAATAAACCTAACACCTAACGCATGCGCAATGTCTATCTACCTGTCAACCGCGATCCCCCCCCCGAAATCCCTAATAAAGTTATTAACCCCTAAACCGCCGCTCCCGGACCCCGCCGCCATCTACATAAACTAACCCCCTACTGTGAGCCCCTAAAACCGCCGCCATCTACCTTATCTATCCCCTAATCTGACCCCTTACACCGCCGCCACCTATATAAAAATTATTAACCCCTAATCTAATCCCCCTATACCGCCGCCAGCTATATTAATATTATTAACCCCTAATGTAAGCCACTTACACCGCCGCCATCTCTATTAAAATGATTAATCCCTTATTTAATCTACCTACCCCGCCGCCAGCTATATTATCTATATTAACCCTAAGTATATTATAGTTAATATAGGTATTACATTATATATATTAACTATATTAACCATAATTATATTAGGGTTAATATAGTTAACAGAAAAAAGAGAATGCCGCTAAGGTAAAACTCAGTACTTTATTGATCAACATAAAAACTTGATGCCAGCGTGCAGTAACAAGTATTTTCAAACAGCTGCTTAGTCACAAACAGGCCAGTCTGACGCGTTTCGGCTGATATGCCTTATTCATAGACTTAATTTTGTTAATTCACCTGTGGGACTTTAAATGCCCCCTCACAATCTGATTGGTAGCCTGTGTAATGTGTCTGTAATAACTCCTCCCTTATGCGTAATTGACATTGATTGACATCTGCCTTTGCACACAACATACTTTACATTATTTAAAGCCTGTCACAGTTGCCTATTACATTCATAGACATGTCACGTTTGCCTCAGTGATTTCTGGACCTATTATCTAAACCCAATTAGGATAAGAATAAGGGAAAATATGTGTATAGTTAATATAGTTACTATAGTATTTATATTAACTATATTAACTATATTAACTCTATCTAACCCTAACACCCCTAACTAAATTTATATTAAATTAATCTAATTCATTTATAAACTAAAATATTCCTATTTAAATCTAAATACTTACCTATAAAATAAACCCTAAGATAGCTACAATATAATTAATAATTACATTGTAGCTATGTTAGGGTTAATATTTATTTTACAGGTAAATTGTTAATTATTTTAGCTAGGTATAATAGCTATTAAATAGGTATTACCTATTTAATAGCTACCTAGTTAAAATAATTACCCAATTACCTGTAAAATAAATCCTAACCTAAGTTACAAATACACCTACACTATCAATAAATTTAATAAACTACAAACATCTATCTAAAAATACAATTAAATTAACTAAACTAAATTACAAAAACAAACAAACACTAAATTACAAAAAATAAAAAAAAGATTAAAAGATTTTTAAGCTAATTACACCTATTCTAAGCCCCCTAATAAAATAATAAACCCCCAAAATAAAAAAAATTCCCTGCCCTATTCTAAATTAAACAAATTTCAAAGCTCTTTACCTTACCAGCCCTTAAAAGGGCCTTTTGTGGGGCATGCCCCAAAGAATTCAGCTCTTTTGCATACAACAAATACAATCCCCCCCCCCCATTACAACCCACCACCCACATACCCCTATTCTAAAACCACCCAAACCCCCCTTAAAAAAGCCTAACACTACCCCCCTGAAGATCTCCCTACCTTGTCTTCACCACACCGGGCCGAACTCCTGATCCGATCCGGGCGATGTCTTCCTCCAAGCGGCAAAGAAGAATTCTTCCTCCGGCGATGTCTTCCTCCAAGCGGCAAAGAAGAATTCTTCCTCCGGCGACGTCTTCCTCCAAGCGGCAGCAAAGTCTTCATTCTTCCGGCGGCATCTTCAATCTTCTTTCTTCGCTCCGCCGCCGCGGAGCATCCATCCCGGCCGACTGCTGTACTACGAATGAGGTACCTTTAAATGACGTCATCCAAGATGGCGTCCGCCCAATTCCGATTGGCTGATAGGATTCTATCAGCCAATCGGAATTAAGTTAGAAAAATCTGATTGGCTGATTGAATCAGCCAATCAGATTCAAGTTCAATCCGATTGGCTGATCCAATCAGCCAATCAGATTGAGCTCGCATTCTATTGGCTGTTCCGATCAGCCAATAGAATGCGAGCTCAATCTGATTGGCTGTTCGGATCAGCCAATCGGATTGAACTTGAATCTGATTGGCTGATTCAATCAGCCAATCAGATTTTTCTAACTTAATTCCGATTGGCTGATAGAATCCTATCAGCCAATCGGAATTCGGCGGACGCCATCTTGGATGACGTCATTTAAAGGTACCTCATTCCTAGTACAGCAGTCGGCCGGGATGGATGCTCCGCGGCGGCGGAGCGAAGAAAGAAGATTGAAGATGCCGCCGGAAGAATGAAGACTTTGCTGCCGCTTGGAGGAAGACGTCGCCGGAGGAAGAATTCTTCTTTGCCGCTTGGAGGAAGACATCGCCGGAGGAAGAATTCTTCTTTGCCGCTTGGAGGAAGACATCGCCCGGATCGGATCAGGAGTTCGGCCCAGTGTGGTGAAGACAAGGTAGGGAGATCTTCAGGGGGGTAGTGTTAGGCTTTTTTAAGGGGGGTTTGGGTGGTTTTAGAATAGGGGTATGTGGGTGGTGGGTTGTAATGGGGGGGGGGGATTGTATTTGTTGTATGCAAAAGAGCTGAATTCTTTGGGGCATGCCCCACAAAAGGCCCTTTTAAGGGCTGGTAAGGTAAAGAGCTTTGAAATTTGTTTAATTTAGAATAGGGCAGGGAATTTTTTTCATTTTGGGGGTTTATTATTTTATTAGGGGGCTTAGAATAGGTGTAATTAGCTTAAAAATCTTTTAATCTTTTTTTTATTTTTTGTAATTTAGTGTTTGTTTTTTTTTTGTAATTTAGTTTAGTTAATTTAATTGTATTTTTAGATAGATGTTTGTAGTTTATTAAATTTATTGATAGTGTAGGTGTATTTGTAACTTAGGTTAGGATTTATTTTACAGGTAATTGGGTAATTATTTTAACTAGGTAGATATTAAATAGTTAATAACTATTTAATATCTATTATACCTAGTTAAAATAATTAACAATTTACTTGTAAAATAAATATTAACCCTAACATAGCTATAATGTAATTATTAATTATATTGTAGCTATCTTAGGGTTTATTTTATAGGTAAGTATTTAGATTTAAATAGGAATATTTTAGTTTATAAATGAATTAGATTAATTTAATATAAATTTAGTTAGGGGTGTTAAGGTTAGATAGAGTTAATATAGTTAATATAAATACTATAGTAACTATATTAACTATATTAACCCTAATATAATTATGGTTAATATAGTTAATATATATAGTGTAAAACCTATATTAACTATAATATACTTAGGGTTAATATAGATAATATAGATGGCGGCGGGGTAGGTAGATTAAATTAGGGGTTAATCATTTTAATATAGATGGCGGCGGTGTTAGGGGCTCACTTTAGGGGGTTATAGATATAATATAGCTGGCGGCGGGGTACGGGAGCGGCGGTTTAGGGGTTAATAACTTTATTAGGTTGCGGCGGGGTACGGGAGCGGCGGTTTAGGGGTTAATAGCTTTTTTATTGTTAGGATAGTGAGGGGGGATAGCGGATAGAGGGTTAGACGTGTCGGGCTATGTTAGGGAGGCGTGTTAGACAGTGCGGGTGTTTTAGACTTTAGTCAGGTTTTATAGGCGCCGGCAGATTCTAACGTGGCGCAAGTCACTGGCGACGCCAGAAATTTGTACTTGCGCAGATTTCTGGACATCGCTGGTTTGTCAGACTTACGGCACGTTAGCATCTGACGGCGACATATATGGGATAGCTCGAGTTGCGAGCTGAAACTGCGGGCGACGCCGGTTCCCTCGCTTGCGCCGCAAACTGCGATCTATATCGGATCGCGCCCCTGGTTTCTAACTGAACACATGGTTGAGCCAATGACACTCGTTTTATATATATATATATATATATATATATATATATGCAGCCTCCAATCAGCAGCTAGAACATAGGTTATTTGCTGTTCCTGAGCTTTTCCTAGATACATCTTTCAGCAAAGGATAACAAGAGAAGGAAGCAAATTAAATAATAGAAGTAAATTGGAAAGAGGTTAGATTGTATGCTCTGTCTAAATCGTGAATGTTTAATTAGGACTTTACTATCCCTTTAATGTGTTTGTCCACTGCTCTAAGCAATCCCTTCCTAATGTGTAGATGGATAAGGCAATTTGCAGTATTTTGATGGAAACCTAGTTTACAGAATTTGCTTTTCATCCTATTGAATCTGAAACAAGCACATTTTTTACACAAAAACAAAGTATTTTACAGCAACAAAAAATAACAAAAGAAAGTAATGACTAAAAATGTCCTCACTATGCATAATTAAACATTTTATATAACAATCGTAAAGGGTTTCATGCCCTTTAATATGGTATAAAGCCAGTGGAAAGCCAAATAACTGGGTTTTTCTAAAATTCTGAAAACCCTTAGAAAAATCATGTTAAACACTCATATTATGGATACTAGACCCCTGTATTAGTTATGTGAAATTGGAGGGATAAAACAAAGTGTTTTTGAATATTTAATAATTAATGTTCTGTTATGCAAACAGCAACTGTTTCATTAGCAACTGCTGAGATCTGAGATGGTGCAAATGCCTCACACCAAAAGATTAGCTGTGAGTTTATTCATCTCTGCTAGTGCTTTCACATTCTGCCTTTGCCAAGAAAAAGAAGAAAAGAACATTGGGTGTGAAATCAAATTGAGCTGTATGTCTACATATCTAATCAACTGTAGTGCCCCAAGAGACAAGTGCTTGAAAACTGTGAGCTGCCAGACACCATGGGACATGGATCTATGCAATTATTCCTTCATAATAAAGCCAAAGACTGATCAGACCCAACATCCAGAGGTCCACCAAATGTTGCTATGCATTGCTGTCATATGACTGCCATGTTATGAATCTGTGGTATGACCACTTGTCATTATGTTCTATGCTGTGAGTGTAAGATTGATCACCCAAAGCATAAACTGGACACAATCCCCACAATAGACAAAGATGGATGAGCAGTAGTTTACTGATAAGGCGAAGTAAAAGTGGAGCGACCACACTTTTGAGTTTGTTAGACTGTAGACAGACTTTGTTGTTAAAGTTAGATCATATTCAAAATTAATTGAGGCTCACTTAAAGGGACATTTCCACTAAATAAATCATTGCTTGAATGATGTATTCAGAGCAAAGATTAGCCTGATAATAATTTGTACATGTATTTTTAAAAATTATATTAGATGTTTACATATTGAAAAAAAAAAAAAGGTAAAGTTAATGTCTATAAAGCAGTGGGTGCCGCCATATTGTAACTTAGGTTATCTTTTCTACTGAGGCCAATTAGGGAAGGTTGTAAATGGCTTACTAGAGTGTGCAGCCAATGACTGTGTAGAATATAGTTATGTCTCCACTTCCATGTTTAACATGAATTGTAAAGTCTGCAATATTCAGAATCAAATTACAGGAAAGGAGAACAAAATAAAAAATGAAAGTATATTGCAAAGTTGTTTTACTAGATGTAATTAAACCATTTATATTATCTTGAGGTGTTTAATGTCCCTTTAAGCTATATTTTCTAGCTGATCGCCAGTGGGCGTAACTGCTTTAACATCTACAGCTGTGTTAAATGACCCAATACATGATATCTTACACATCAAATGTAAACCGCTAACGAACCTCAAAAGAAAATAATTGCAAGTACAACACAATGAAAACACAGCAAAATGTATTCTGTAAAGGTTTGTAATTGTTAAAGGAATATGAAAGAGTACTTCTTCAGTTAAAACAAATATGCTAAATCAAAGTAAACATAAAAAGAAACAACTTACTTGTTTTTTGCAGAATGAGCACTTAGAAATTATCAGTGTAGCAGGGAGAAAAGAAAGCTGATATGTTGGTAACTTAAAGTGATGGTAAACCTTCCCCTTTGTATAAACAGATCCGAAAAGTTGGTGATATTTTAGATGGAGTTTAATTAATCAGTTGTAATAAAGATAACTTACTTTTTAATATATATATAATATATAATATTTAAATACACTGCTCTCTGCTGCCCAGGGATTTGGCCCTGTCAACCAGTATGCAACAAGCAACTAGGTACAGTATAAGTTTTATTTCCTTTCAGTTTCCCTTTAAATTTATATAGCTTTTACTAACCTTTGCATGCAAACAAAACCTTTTTAACCAATGAGAAGGAAGCAAAACGGATGGTTGTTTGGGCAGACAGTGTCCTAAAGGGAGAGGGGATTCCACATATGAATTACACTGGAAAAAGGTTATACACATTAGCCTTCACAAATAAGTGATTAACACTCAGCAGTTAGACAACTGCAGATTGAAAGCAGCATCCCTATATGTTGTTGCACTGCATACTGGGGGAAGTTCCTGTGTTTAGGTGTCCTGGGATTTTGTGCACAGAGCTCCAAGAATATTTTAACACCTGCACAAAGAGGAAACAGACAAATCAATATAATGCAAGAGAGACTGCATTGATCGTATTTGCTGAAATATTCATGTGCAGGACAGAGACAATGTGTTTCTGTATGAGCCGTGTTTAATGTAAGAAACATGCATGCTTATTACTAGGTTTAAAAACTGTATGTGTTTGGCTTTCCTTTACAGATTTGTATGTTGTTAATATCTTAGAATTCATGTTTGTGTGTATGTTTGTGCATGTGTGTGTGAGTGTGTTTGTGAGTGTGTATGTGTGTGTATGTGAATATGTTTGTATGTGTGTGTGTGTGTGCCTGTATGTGTGTGTGTGTACTGTATGTGTGCGTTTGTTTGTGTATGAGTGTGTGTTTGTGTGTGTATATGTGTGTGTTTGTATGTGTGTGTGTGTGTGTGCGTGTATGTGTGTGTGTGCATATGTGTCTGTATGTGTGCATATGAGTGTGTGTTTGTACGTGTGTATACGTGTGTGTATATGTGTTTGCGTGTATGTGTGTGTGTGTATGTGTGTGTATATGAGTGTGCGCATGTGTGTGTTTGTGTGTGTGTATGAGTGTGTATTTGTGTGTGTGTATGAGTGTGTATTTGTGTGTGTGTATATGTGTCTGTGTGTGTATTTGTGTGTGTGCATATGAGTGTGCGTTTGTGTGTGTGTATAAGTGTGTGTTTGAATATTTGATTGTATGTTTGTGTGTTTGTGCGTGTCTATATGTGTGTCTTATTCCTACAGTGTAGGAGTAACTGGAGTTTGTGTGTTAAATGGTGAAATGGTAGTGGTATTTTGTGAGGCCAGTTCTTATATGTATACTGTGAGACTGTGGTGATGACATATATGTGTTAGGGCTGTCGTTGTCATGTGTGTTAATAGATGCTGACATTGTGATGTTTGACAGGTGGTAGTTGCAACCATGTGAGGAAAGATTGTGGTGTTTCTTGGGATGGTTTTTTAGGTTTCATGTGGTGTTATGCATGTGGACAGTCTTTTGATAGTGTGTGCAATGGTTAATAATATTATAGGTGTGGATAAACAGTGAGTAAACTGAATTGAAGATAGATATATACCTTATTGATAGATAAAAAGATAGATAGATAGCTGATAGATAAAAAGATAATGAAATAGATAAATAGCTGATTGATAGATTGCTGACAGATAAAATATAAATAACAGATAGATAAAAAGATAAATAAATAGATATATGATAAATAGATAGATAGTTAGATGATAGATATAGATAGATAGATGATAGATAGATAGCTGATAGAACATTTGCTTATAGATAAAAAAAATTAATAAATAGATAGCTGATAAATAGATAGATAAATAGATTATAGATTGATAGATATATAGATAGATAGATAGATAGATAGATAGATAGATAGATAGATGAAAGATAGATTGCTGATAAATAGATAGATGATATATAGATAAAAAGATAAATATAATATTGATAGATAAAAAATAGACATACAGACAGAGATAGATTGATTGATTGATAAACAGATATATAGAAAGATATTTGCACTGTCAATATGATAACTTTTAACATGCATGTAATTTGCTGCTGCTACAACTGTAGGTTGTGTTAGAACTTTGACAGTGATAATTATAACCAGAAACATTTTTGTGAACATATGTATACTTCCACACAATGCACTGCATTGATATTACTTTTATGTCCCTTTAAAGGAAAATAAATGCTAGATAGAATGATGCATTTAAAGAAAAGACTAGTCTGAGAATAACATTTAGATGTTGTTTTTAAAGTTTCATTAGTTGCTTAAATAGTGACAAAATAAGTGTAAAATATTAGTGTCTATAAAACAATGGGAGCTGCCATGTTGTAACTTAGGTTACCTTCTCTGCTGTGGTCAATTAGGGACAGTTATAAATAGGTTACTAGAGTGTGCAGCCAATGACTGTGTGGAATATAACAGTGTTCTGTACTTCCACTTCTAACAGGCGCTGAAAAGCTCACAATTTCAAAATGGAATTACAGGAAAAGGGGACCAAATAAATAATGATAGTATATTGTAGAGTTTTTTTTATTGTATATGATTTATCATTGTATCTTACCATCTCAAATTGTTCAATGGCCCTTTAAGAGAACTGTGCAAATAGTGAAGGGTCTGTTAATTTAGTAGTACAGGCGGTAGCATAAGATTCACTTAAGCAGTCTATTACTTCCTTCACTTTGTGTAAGGGATGTAATGATAAATTGCATAGTGACCACAAAAAAAAAAAAAAAAACATACTACCCAGCACAGCTAAACCTTTGAAAACATCTCTAGATTCAAAAAGCAGAAATATAAGTTTAGGAGCCAGCCCATTTTTGGTTCAGGACCCTGGGTAGCGCTTGCCGATTGGCGGCTACATTAAGCCACCAATCAGCAAGCCCTACCCAGGTGCTGAACCAAAGATGGGCTGGCTCTTAAAAAATAGAGGGCATTGTAGTTTTTTCCGAGCTACACCGGAGACCAGTCTGCTGGGTGACTGTTTGATCCCAGTCTGCTTCATTTGCACCAAAAGCGGTGCTCTATTAAATCTGAGTGCAAACATTTTATTATATAAATAAGATTTTAAGATTTCAGACAGGAAAAAAGAGAGCCATGCTTGTGCTGAAATAAACAAAATATTGTTCTGTTAAGTACAGTAGAACACTTGTTTGTTTTTTCTACACCAGTCATATACATGTGTTTTGTTTATTTGTGAAATGAGACAGAATCTTCTGATGTTTTAAACAATATACTAAAACGATAACTGATTAGACTCTAGTATTGCTGATTAATGGGTCAAGTCAAAATTAAATATACAATTTTAAACAACTTTCTAATTTACTTCTCTTTTTCAAATTTTTCTTCATTATCTTGGAATTTTTGTTGAAGAGTAAACCTATGTAGGCTCATAGGAGCTCAAGAGCGTCCATGTGTCATTAGCACTCTATGATAGCAGTGTTGGCAACAAAGTAAAAGCAATGTTGCAAACAATGCTACCATAGAGCACTAAACACGTGCACATGGTCCAGATCTTCCATAAGCCAACCTATGTATACCCTTTAACACAAGATACCAGGAGAACAGTGCAAATTTGCTCACAGATGTACATTGGAAAGTTGTTTAAAGGGATAGTCTAGTCAAAATTAAACTTTCATGATTCGGATAGAGTATGCAATCTTAAACAACTTTCTAATTTACTCTTATCAACAATTTTTCTTCATTCCCTTTGTATCTTTATTTTAAAAAGCTGGAAAGTAACCTTTGGAGCCAGCCCATCTTTGGTTCGGCACCTGGGTAGCGCTTGCTGCTTGAATGGCTACATTTAGACACCAATCAGCAAGCGCTACTCAGGTGCTGAACTGAAAATGGTCCGGCTTCCAAGCTTATTATAATAGGAGTAAATTAGAAAGTTGCTTAAAATTGCATGCTCTATCTGAATCGTAAAAGTTTAATTTTGACTAGACTATCCCTTTAAGTTTGCATACTCTATCTCAACCATCATTTTTTTTTTTACTATACTGTCCTTATAAATAATTTTATCCAGATCGAGTCATATGGCATCAACCAAAATTCAATATTCTATTACAGTCTTACCATGTAAATGTCGACATTGTGCAAAGCAATTTAAAAATATTGTTGCATTGACAAATCACCACACATCAAGCTCAATGATGTTCTCATGGGGATTGTAAACAGCTGAGGAATTGATAGACATCCGCCTACAGCTTCTGTAACACAAACATAAGGCTAGATCCATGAAACATTCTACTGGGATAAACAAGATTGTTTCCTATTTTACTCCACAAAGCAAAAGGCTTTGCCCTACAAGAGACATTAGGCTATATCAAAATAATAATTCAAATGATGCCTTCACCCCTGAACTATCTGTAAAACAAAAGCAGTAGAGAGCTCAAAAAAGTAATTAAGAGTTACAGATGTTGACTACAAAAATGGTTGATGGCTAGCAGGTGATCAGGGGAAAGAGGTAGGTGGGTTTGTGATTGGTCCATATATCCCACAAAGTTACCTTGTCTTCTGTTAGCTATAAACCCACAATAGACCTCAGATCAAAACCCATTGCCTACAGCTACTGTCAGTTATATGAACATATTAGACCTTACATCTTGGCAGTTATATTCCTACCTTAGATCCAACACCACTGCCTGCAGCCTCAAACAGTATGCCCATATAAGACCATGGTCCTGATGTTGTGTTACTTGCATATACTGAACATCAGATCAGATCCATAGTTCTGAAGCCACTGACTGTAATATGTCGACATCAGACCTGAATTCAAACTCACATCAAACATCCCTGAAAACCATGTACAATATATTCACATCTTTATAGCCTTTCAGCTATATACCCACATCAGGCCACAGATCAAACTCAATAATTAAACAATTAGGTGTCCATTTTTTTATTTTTACATACACATTTTACCATACAGCAATTGGAAAAGTCCAGTTAAATACTGGACACATTGCGAAACCTAGCTACAGGCACTAGCTCAGCATGCTAAGGCACTGTGGCTGAGCTCTGTAGCAACCCAAGGGTTGCAGGTTCAATCCCCGGCGAGATCCACTCAGCCTTTCATCCTTCTGAGGTCGATAAAATGAGCAGCGCCTTGAGACCCTTACGGGTGATTAGCCGCGCTTTACAAGTACCCAATACAATACTAGGGCAAGTGATTAGGCCCTTTTCTGATTACAATATTAATGTAATAGTTTCTGCTGTTGTTATATGAATGTACTTCATACAAAGAAATCTATTTTGTTTCAATATTGGCTAATATAATTTCTTATAAGATGTTATGCTTGGCACTGCATAGTAAATTGAGGCCTTTGTAATTCGTGTTGCAGACTGTGCCAGCATTGAACAGGTTATTGCTGTATCCTATGCTGAGGTTACTGGAATAATATAGTTTCAGGGGACAGTGAAACAAGCCCCTCCGGGAAGCACTTTACCTCCGCTGATTAGTTTTCTGAAAACTGTTTTGAAAGGCATTGGAGATGTGATACAATTAGTGGAGACTCCTCTAGGGATATCTCGTTCACAAACACATTGGTTTCTCACACAAGGAGCTTTGATGTCCCACTGAGTGTTTGCCACTTAAGAGTCGCATTTCCAAAGATCTGAGCCAGCAGCAGAGATACAGGGAGGGGAACACAGAGCTCGGAGTTGGCAGGACTAGGGTATCACAGTAAGAAGATCTATGAGTGTATGTTTTAGAATGGGACTATGTTTTACATGACATAGAGAAAAAACTTCAAGCCTGTAAAATAATATCTTCTCATTGGATTTAAAACATCACCTGACTGTCTCAGTTTTCTAGACTCAGTACCAATAATGTGGCTTCAGTTTCTTTGCCTACAACATGTAGTGGTAGAACTAATGAACAGAGGATTTGGGTGCAAGAGACATTTTTGCCCATCATACAAGCAGTAATACCTAATACTAATAATAATAATACAAGCTGAATATTGATTACTACATAAATACATATTTAAAATATTTATTAACTTATTACATATATTGACAATAGTTTGTAAGAAATATATGCAAACAAGTATGACCACAGCACTTATATAGCAAACCTTCTTCTTTATTTTTACAAAAACAACAGCACAATATGCAATGTTATGAGTCTCAGCTCTTAATCATGCATGATTAAGAGCTGAGACCAAAACAACAGCACGATATGCAACGTTTCGAGTCTCAGCTCTTAATCATGCATGATTAAGAGCTGAGACTCATAACATTGCATATTGTGCTGTTGTTTTTGTAAAAATAAAGACAAAGGTTTGATATATAAGTGCTGTGGGCAGATACCCAGTCTACATCGGCACTGTGAGCTACAATAAGATAAGCTGCTGTTGTGAGTTTGTTTCATTGTAAGAAATATATGTGTGACATTAGATCAGTACCCTAATGCCAGCTATGTACTGAAATTAAAACTCAAATCAGATGTAAAGCCCCTGATGCCAGCTTCATGCCCAAATACGACTTCAGATGACATGCAAAACCTCTGCAGACCCTCATGCCAGCTATATGCGGAAATGATATCTTAGAATGTATACATGGACTCTGTAATTCCATCATGTTGGCGACATGCCTAAATTAGACCTCAGATTAAAGGGACATAAAACCTAAAATGTTTCTTTCATGATTCAGATAGAGCAACTTTCCCATTTATTTCTATTATCAAATTTTCTTAGTTTTCTTGTTATCCTTTGTTGAAAAGCAGGCATGTAAGCCCTAGAGTGTGCACGTGTCTGCGGCACTATATGACAGCAGGTTTGCAACAATATTATACATTAGCAAGAGCACTAGAGGGCAGCACTATTTCCTGTTATGTAATGCTTCAAGCATGCGTACACTTCCTACATAGATATCTCTTCAGCAAAGAATAACATGTGAACAAAGCAAATTTGATAATAGAAGTAAATTGGAAACTTTTTTAAAATTGAATTCTCTATCTGAATAATGAAAGAAAATTTTGGGGTTTCATGTCCCTTTAATACCATGCCCCTGTTGCGTCTCATACCAACCATATCCCCAAATTTGGTCTATATTTGTGGATTGTTCCTTAAGCTGCTTCTTGTCAACTTTATGCTGACATTAAACCACAGATCAGATGCAAGGCAACTCTTGATATCTACACAAATCAAACCTCAGATCACATGTATAGCCTCTACAGTCCCCTCATAATACCGTGTATACCCATCTTCCATCCCAGATCACATGCATAGCCTCTACAGTCCCCTCATAATACCATGTATACCCATCTTACATCCCAGATGACATGCATAGCCTCTACAGTCCCCTCATAATACAGTGTATACCCATCTTACATCCCAGATCACATGCATAGCCTCTACAGTCCCCTCATAATACCGTGTATACCTATCTTACATCCCAGATCACATGCATAGCCTCTACAGTTCCCTCATAATACCGTGTATACCCATCTTACAATTTAAATCACATGCATAGGGGTCTATTTATATATGTGCAGACAGACATGATCCGCTATAGCGAACCATGTCCGCCGCACATCGATAAATGCCAACAGCATATGCTGTCGGCATTTATCATTGCACAAGCAGTTCTTGTGAACTGCTGGTGCAATACCGCCCCCCTGCAGATTCATGGCCAATCGGCCGCTAGCAGGGGGTGTCAGTCAGCCCGATCTTACATGATTGGGCGGATTGCTATACGCCACCTCAGAGGAGGCGTATGAGTTTATGAGCAGCAGTCTTAAGACCACTGCTTCTTAACTCCTGAAGGCTCGCGCGGAAACAAGGGGAACAGGGGCCATTGAGCCCTTGTTAAATAGACCCCATAGCCTCTACAGTCCCCTCACAATACCGTGTATACCCATCTTACATCCCAGATCACATGCATAGCCTCTACAGTCCCCTCATAATACCACGTATACCCATCTTGCATCCCAGATCACATGCATAGCCTCTACAGTCCCCTCATAATACCACGTATAGCCATCTTGCATCCCAGATCACATGCATAGGGGCTGATTTATCATTGTTTGTCCGACATGATACGCTGTAGCGTATCATGTCTGACAGACATCACTGAATGCCGACAGCATACACTGTCGGCATTTAACATTGCACAATCAGTTCTGGTGAACTGCTTGTGCAATGCCGCCCCCTGCAGATTCGCGGCCAATCGGCCGCTAGCAGGTGGTGTCAATCAACCCGATCGTAAAGGATAATAACAATTTCTCTGTATAGACGTTATTAACATTTATAGTGTGTATGCCTTGAATTGAACCTCAATAAAAAATATATATTTTAAAAATATATATATATATCTATGTTTTTGAGTAAAAAATTTACTTAAATTTGCTGGCCCCCTGTATGCGGGACGGGGTGGGAGGAACTCTCTCAAGCACAGGGAATGGAGGATGGAACTCTCTCACTCATCTCAAAGCCCTGCTATACTAGTTTAGAAATGTGCAAACAATATCCTTTACATTGTCCCACATGCCTACTGAACCGCCTCTGCTTGCCCCTGGGTTAAATATGTAAGCAGTTGTGGCAGTGGTTTAGTAGGGATGTTGGACAATGTGAGAGGCATACTCTGCAAATTTGTGCAATCGAGGACACCACTAAAATTCGGGATGAATGGTCACCTTACTTTAAGGCATGAGCGTGCTAAGTAATGAATGGAGATTCTTAGTGGCACCCTGAAAATTAATTCCTACAACAATAAAACCCCAAATTAGAAAGTGGAGGAAGTCCACATTCAAATGAAGAGTGAAACGGGTCTCCAGGTGCAACATGGTTGCTGAAAAGATTTAAGATTTAAAATATAAAATAAAAAGGGCTAGATTACAAGTGGGTTTGCGCTGATATGAGCAATCTTGCAGCCGATTGCTAAAAAGCAGCGGTTATCAGACCACTTGCACAAAAATGGCTGCACACTATAGGGTGTGGTATTGAATAAGTAACTGCTTGTGCAATGAAAATTAGCAGTGTCCAGCACCCTTAGGGGCCTATTTATGAAAGGCCTGTCGGACATGATCCGACATCGCGGATCATATCCGACAGACCTCGCTGAATGCGGAGAGCAATACGCTCTCCGCATTCAGCATTGCACCAGCAGCTCTTGTGAACTGCTGGTACAACGCCGCCCCCTGCAGATTCGCAGCCAATCGGCCGCTAGCAGGGGGTGTCAATTAACCCGATCGTATTCGATTGGGTTTAATTGCGGCGATGTCTGTCCTCCTCCTCAGAGCAGGTGGACAGGTTATGGGGCCTATTTATGAAAGGCCTGTCGGACATGATCCGACATCGCGGATCATATCCGACAGACCTCGCTGAATGCGGAGAGCAATACGCTCTCTGCATTCAGCATTGCACCAGCAGCTCTTGTGAACTGCTGGTGCAATGCCACCCCCTGCAGATTCGCGGCCGCTAGCAGGGGGTGTCAATCAACCCGATCATATTCGATCGGGTTGAAATGTGGCGATCTCTGTTCGCCTCCTCAGAGCAGGCGGACAGGTTATGAAGCAGCAGTCATTAGACCGCTGCTTCATAACTGGTGTTTCTGGCGAGCCTTCAGGCAGAAAAACGGCGCTTCAAGCTCCATATGGAGCTTGATAGATTTGACCCTATGGCTTAGTTGGTGCATGCTATAGGGTTCTGCATTAACCCATACATCTGCATATGCAATGCTAAATATGGGCAGTGTTTTCCTGCCCTCTAGCCGTAATGTCCGTCCGGCTCTTGCTAAATGGAGGCCATATTACTAGTCCAAAGTCAGTTCTTATCACTCGAGTGCTAGTCTAGGGGACCGATTTAACAAATTTCGGACGGACATAGCTAAATGCAGATAGCATACACTGTCTGCATTTAACATTGCACAAGCATTTCTAGTGAAATGCTTGTGCAATGCCGCCCCCTGCCAATGCCACTAGCAGGGGGTGTCAATCATCCCGATTGTATCTGATAGGGATGATTGCTGTCCGCCACCTCAGAGGTGGCAGATGAGTTAAGGAGCAGCGGTCTTACGCCTGCTGCTTCTTAACTTATGTTTCCGGCGAGCCTGAAGGCTCGTGCGGAAACAGCTGCATTTGCAGCATGTTAAATCGGCCCCTAGGGCTTGCTAACATCTGCATAGTGGGTGCACTAAATCAATCACATATTAGACTTCAATAAAGGTTGATAGTAAAATTCATGATGGATATCACTCGAGCACTAAGCCATGGGTGCACAAATAGTGGAGTTCTTCATGTAGTTCTGTGCCATACAGTGAAACCCTATAGACCTACATTATTATTATTATTATTTATTTATAAAGCGCCAACAGATTCTGCAGCGCTGTCCATGGGTACAAAGATAAAAGTACAGTACAATACAATATAAAAGACATCAGACAAAGTTTAACAAACAAATACAGGGGGAATTGGGGGCCCTGTTCCCGTGGGAACTTACAATCTAGATGGGTAGGAGGGTGAAAAACAGGAGGTGGGGACTGCAAAGGTGAGAATGATGTTAGTGTGGAGTTAGATGAGGGCAGCTATTAGGCAGGTGGAATTCATTTGTTACTGATTTGGAGATAGGCTTCCCTGAACAAAAGGTCTTTAGGGAGCGTTTAAAGGAGGAAAGGTTAGGGGAAAGTCTGAGATGAAAAACATGAAAAACTCCACTACTTGTCCATTCTCAGCTTAGTGCTTGAGCGATATCTATCATGAGTTTTACTAGGAACAAGAAGGATCAATTAAACAGCAATGTGCTAAGGGTTAAGAAGCAGGCAGACTATACAAATTAGGATTTTTTTTCACCACTACCACCCTCCATCAGACTGATATACTTCAGGCTAAAAGAAGCTAAAATAATTGGGCTAAAATAAGCTACTCCAAGCTGGTAAAGGGGCCATAGAACAAGCCACTGAGCTGTTGTTCCTGGCAGAATGGTTCTCTTTCTGTTTATATTTGTATTATGACCCTGGGGAAAGTCTCCCTAAGGGTAATGGGGGAAACCAGATGTGGACTCCAGTGTGCTTAGAGGGATATAGCTGCACCTCACTGATGAGGCCCATAGGAGGCCAAACAATCATCTGGTGTTGCCATTTCCCTTGTTCAGAGGAGAATTGCCTGGGATTTCAGAGTTGGGCTGATTTTGTTAGGCGGGATAAGACTGATATACTTCAAGAAAGTTTTCCTATGGTTGGGAGAGCGCACAGATAAAGGACTTGCCCCAGGCACCTCTTGCTCTAACTAGGCTTCTGCAGTAACGCCGACTAATAATATGCTTGGAAAGATAGATAAAGCAAGACTCACATCTATAAATTTGTCCCAATGTATGGATGGTAAATTAAAATTCTGTCAGGGTGCCAGGAATCAGACTGAGACGAGAAATGCAAAAATAATCACACCTTTATTAATAGCAAAAAATAAAAAGTTCACAAGTCAAATAACAAGCCAGGAATCAAAACCAGAGCTGGTAGTCAGACGAGCCGAGTCAGGAGCCAAAGCGAATAGTCAGGCGAGCCGGAATCAGGAACAAGGAAAACAGCAGAGTCAGGAACAAGCCAGGGATCAGGACAGGAACCAGGAAGGACGTCAGGCAGCCAGGTAAAACACAGGAACTCTCACAAACAGGTCTGAGACAACGCAAAGCAAAGCATACTGAACAGAGGCCCTTTAAATAATAAGTGATGACATCACAATTCTGAGAATGCATCCTGTCTCACATGGATGATGCACACCAGTCTGGCCATAAAAGGAAGTGCAGGAATTGAGCAGCATCCCCCACAATGCACCATAGTCAGGAAGAGAGGTGAGTAAAATGGCTGCCAGCAGCACATGGCAAACACAACAGGAAAAAACCCTGACAGTACCCTCCCCTCAACGACCCCTCCCCCGCGGGAGGACAAAAGGCTTATTGGGGAAACGGGCATGGTAGGCACGGATGAGGGTGGGAGCATGAACATCAGAGGAGGGAACCCAAGAACGCTCCCCCGGACCGTAGCCTCTCCAGTGAACCAAATACTGTACAAGGCCCCTGGACATACGAGAGTCAATAATGCTGCTGACCTCATACTCCTCATGGTTGTCAACAAAGATAGGATGGGGACGAGGCAACACATTGGTAAACCGACTACAAACCAATGGTTTCAAGAGGGAGACATGAAAAACATTGGAGATGCGCATAGCAGGAGGAAGGTCAAGAGCGTAGGCCACAGGATTAACCCGTCAGAGTATTCGAAAAGGACCAACATAACGGGGAGCCAATTTATTGGAAGGCACACAAAGGTTCAAGTTGCGGGAGGACAGCCAAACTCTCTCACCAACCTGGTAGGAAGGTGCGGGCAGACGCCTACGATCAGCCTGGAACTTTTGGGCTGCATAGAACGATGAAGGCAATCCTGAATCTGCACCCACATGGAACGGAGTTGCCGGAGATGCTCCTCCAAAGCCAGAATACCCTGAGACATGAATGAATCGGGCAACAAGGATGGTTGAAACCCATAATTCGCCATGAACAGGGATATCTTGGAGGAAGCATTAATAGCAATATTACGAGCAAACTCTGCCCAAGATAACAGTTCAGACCAATTATTGTGGTGATCTGAGACATAGCAACGGAGGAACTGTTCCAGAGCTTGATTACACCGTTCCGCAGCCCCATTGGATTGAGGGTGATATGCCGAGGAGAAGGAAAGCTGGATCCCCATTTGAGCACAAAAGGAACGACAAAATCTTGAGACAAACTGGCTACCCCTGTCCGACACTATCTCCTTGGGTAACCCATGTAAATGAAAACCTCCTGGGCAAAAATTGAAGCAAGCTCCTGAGCGGTAGGCAGCTTCATCAAGGGAATGCAATGTGACATTTTAGAAAAATGGTCAACCACCATAAGGATAATAGTATTGCCATTGGAAACAGGGAGCTGGACAATGAAGTCCATGGAAAGATGTGTCCAAGGACGCTCACCATTAGCAATAGGTTGAAGACCCACAGGAAGACGTAGAGGAGTCTTATTCTGTGCACAAACTGAGCAGGAAGCAACATACGCAGCAACATCAGAACGAAGACCTGGCCACCAGAATTGTCGAGTGACAGACCAAATCATTTGGTTCTTGCCTGGGTGACCTGCGGCTTTAGGATAGTGGTAAGTGTGCAAAAGTTTAGTTAGAAGATTCTCAGGAACAAAACACCACTAGGTTTCTCAGGAGGTGCATTGGTTTGTGCAGCCAGGATCTCCTCCCCCAAGAGAGAAGTCAAATTAGTATGTATGGTAGCCAAAATATGGTCAGGAGGTATAACAGGAGTAGGTACAGACTCCTCCTTGGACAGAGGCGAAAATTGAGAGAGGGCATCAGCCCTAACATTCTTACTACCAGGCAGGTAGGAGACCACATAATTAAACCGAGACAAAAATAGCGCCCATCTGGTCTGTCGGGGCGACAAACGTTTTGCTTCAGATAGATAAGTTAAATTCTTGTGGTCAGTAAGAATGAGCACTGGCACGCTAGTACCCTCAAGAAGATGCCTCCATTCCTTAAGTGCCAAAATTATGGCCAGTAATTCCCTGTTGCCAATTTCATAATTGCACTCTGCTGGAGACAATTTCTTAGAGAAGAAACCACACAGATGCAATGAACCGTCAGGCGTAGGACGTTTAGACAAGAGGGCACCTACTCCAGTCTCAGACGCATCGACCTCAAGAACGAAAGGCAGGACAGGGTTAGGATGAGCCAGAACTGGAGCGGCACCAAAGGCAGTCTTAAGACTATCAAAGGCCTTAATGGCAGTAGGTGACCAATGGAGTGGATCATTCTCTTTACGGTCATGTCTGTGATAGGTTTGATCAAGGAAGAAAAGTTTTTAATAAACTTTCTATAGTAATTGGCGAACCCCAAAAAACGCTGAATAGACTGAAGACCAACTGGGCGAGGCCACTGCAGAACTGCAGATAACTTGTCAGGATCCATGGAGAACCCTGCAACGGAGATAACATAACCTAGGAAGGTTACTTGAGTCTGATGGAACTCACATTTCTCGAGTTTACAAAACAGGCCGTTCTCACGTAGTCTCTGAAGAACCCGTGTAACATCAGAACGACGAGCCTCAAGTGTGGGTGAGTGTATGAGGATGTCGTCTAAGTACACCACAACACACTGTTGCAACATATCTCGTAGGACATCATTAATAAATTCCTGAAAAACAGCAGGAGCATTACATAGGCCAAAGGATACTCATAATGCCCGCTCCTGGTGTTAAATTCTGTTTTCCATTCGTGGCCCTCCTTAATCCTAACGAGATTGTATGCTCCTCTCAAATCAAGTTTAGTAAAGACCGTAGCTCCCTTGAGGCGGTAAAGAGTTCCGTAATAAGTGGAATATGGTAAGCATTCTTAATGGTAAGACGATTAAGACCCCTATAATTGATACATGGACACCCTTTTTCTTCACAAAGAAGAAGCCAGCCCCTGCAGGAGAGCAGGATTGGCGGATGATCCCCCGCGACAGAGCATCGGCAACATACTCCTCCATAGCACAATTCTCTGCAACAGACAGAGGGTACACCCGGCCCCGAGGAGGAATGGCTCCGGGTTGCAGGTCTATGGCACAATTGTAAGACTGGTGAGGAGGCAACGTACCGGCACGCACCTTGTCAAATACGTCTAGGAACTCTCGGTACTCCTCTGGCAATTGAGAAACCGAAGAAGTGCACAAGACTTTAACTGGTTTCCGAAGACAAGTGGAAATAGATTGCGGGGACCACGACAAAATTTCGGACCTGCGCCAGTCGAGACTGGGATTGTGCTTTTGGAGCCAGGGATAACCCAGAACAACCAGAAAATGCGGAGAGTTTATCACCTGCAACTGGAGGGTTTCAAAATGGAGAGCCCCAACAGCCATGGATAACGGAGCAGTTTCATGAGTAACGAGTGCGGGCTGAAGGGGCCTGCCATCATTGGCCTCAATTGCAAGCGGAACGGACCGAGGCAAAACAGGAATGGAGTGCTTTGAACAAAAGCACTGTCAATGAAAAAGCCCGCAGCACCGGAGTCAACAAGAGCCTGGGTGACTATGGAGGATTCCACCCAGGGAAGGACAACCGTGACCAAAGGTTTCTCCTTAAGCGGTTCCGGGGACGAGGATAAACCACCCAAGGTCTGCCCCTGACAGGACCTTAGGTGTGAGCTTGTTGGACAAGACTTTAAAAGGTGGCCCTGTAACCCACAATAGAGGCAGAGCCCCTCCCTCCTCCTAAAGGCCCTCTCCGCCGCGGAGAGGCGCGTGAATCCCAGCTGCATCGGCTCAGCAGTACCTGGTGACACGGGACCAGGAGGCATGGGAGGAGAGGGAGGCATAGGTGGGAACGAACACGTAGGAGACAACGGAACAGGAGGCTTCCGCAAGCGCTCCTTGAAAGAGGGCCTCTCTCTCAGTCTGATGTCAATTAGGATAAAAAAAGACACCAATGCCTCAAGATCCTCTGGTAAATCTCTGGCAGCAACTTTGTCTTTAATCGCATCAGAGAGCCCATGAAAGAAGGCGGCAACAAGGGCTTCATTGTTCCAACCTACCTCTGCGGCAAGCGTACGGATAATCAATAGCATACTGAGCAACAGATCTTGTACCTTGTTGAATGGACATGAGTCGTTTAGCAGCAGAGGAGGAACGAGCCAGAACATCAAATACCCTTCGAAAGGAGGCCACAAATTCAGGGTAATTTTAAATCACAGGTTTATTAGTCTCCCACAAGGGATTAGACCAGGCAAGAGCTGTGTCAGAGAGTAACGAGATGAGAAATCCCACCTTAGCTCTGTCAGAGGGAAACGCCTGAGGTAACATCTCAAAGTAAATGCCCACCTGGTTCAAAAACCCTCTGCACTGAATAGGATTGCCTCCATATTGCTGAGGTAGAGGTGCAGAACCGCTCCTGGTAGGCATAGGTGCAGCAGCGGAAACAGGAGCAGCCATAACTTGCGGGACACTTTGGTCCAAATGTGCAGTGTGAGTCAGCAGGGTTTGCAGGGCTAGTGCAAATTGATCCAAGCAGTGATCCTGTACATCCATCCTGGAAATGATGGCAGGTAAAGGTGGATTATTAGCACCATCAGGATTCATGGCCTTTGCGTAATGTCAGGGTGCCAGGAATCAGACTGAGACGAGAAATGCAAAAATAATCACACCTTTATTAATAGCAAAAAATAATAAAAAGTCCACAAGTCAAATAACAAGCCAGGAATCAAAACCAGAGCTGGTAGTCAGACGAGCCGAGTCAGGAGCCAAAGCGAATAGTCAGGCGAGCCGGAATCAGGAACAAGGAAAACAGCAGAGTCAGGAACAAGCCAGGGATCAGGACAGGAACCAGGAAGGACGTCAGGCAGCCAGGTAAAACACAGGAACTCTCACAAACAGGTCTGAGACAACGCAAAGCAAAGCATACTGAACAGAGGCCCTTTAAATAATGTGATGACATCACAATTCTGAGACTGCATCCTGTCTCACATGGATGATGCACACCAGTCTGGCCATAAAAGGAAGTGCAGGAATTGAGCAGCATCCCCCCACAATGCACCATAGTCAGGAAGAGAGGTGAGTAAAATGGTTGCCAGCAGCACATGGCAAACACAACAGGGAAAAAACCCTGACAAATTCTAGCAAAATTCTAGCAAAAAGGGTCAATCCGGTCATTCACCACAGCTGTCAAATCACAATATGGGGCCGACTTATTAAGCCCCTTCAGGCTCACCAGAAACAGGAGTTAAGAAGCAGCGGTCTTAAGACCGCTGCTGCTTAACTCGTCCATCAGCTCTGAGGCAGGCGGACAGATATCAGCCCGATTGTATATGATCGGGTTGATTGACCCCCCCTGCTAGTGGTCGATTGGCCGCAAATCTGCATGGGGCGGCATTGCACCAGAACTGCGTGTGCAATGTTAAATGCCGACAGAGTATGCAGGGCAGACATGATTCACTATAGCAAATCATGCCCACCAGGGACACAACTATTTGAGACCTGTTATTCAGGTCATACTGTAGATAAGTAAAATCATACCATTAAATGAGAAATTATAGTGTACAAATCTCTTTCTGTGGAATCAGGATTACAAATCTGTTTATATTTACAGTATCTAAAACTTGTGGTTCTAATACATTAAAAGTTCTTAAAATATTAAGTAACAATACACTTTTACAATAAAAAAGTTAAGGTAGATTACAAATGGAGCTCAAAAATAACAGAATTTATGCTTACCTGATAAATTACTTTCTCCAACGGTGTGTCCGGTCCACGGCGTCATCCTTACTTGTGGGAATATCTCTTCCCCAACAGGAAATGGCAAAGAGTCCCAGCAAAAGCTGGCCATATAGTCCCTCCTAGGCTCCGCCCACCCCAGTCATTCGACCGACGGACAGGAGGAAAAAACTGGTAGTCAGACGAGCCGAGTCAGGAGCCAAAGCGAATAGTCAGGCGAGCCGGAATCAGGAACAAGGAAAACAGCAGAGTCAGGAACAAGCCAGGGATCAGGACAAGAACCAGGAAGGACGTCAGGCAGCCAGGTAAAACACAGGAACTCTCACAAACAGGTCTGAGACAACGCAAAGCAAAGCATACTGAACAGAGGCCCTTTAAATAATAAGTGATGACATCACAATTCTGAGACTGCATCCTGTTTCACATGGATGATGCACACCAGTCTGGCCATAAAAGGAAGTGCAGGAATTGAGCAGCATCCCCCCACAATGCACCATAGTCAGGAAGAGAGGTGAGTAAAATGGTTGCCAGCAGCACATGGCAAACACAACAGGGAAAAAACCCTGACAAATTCTAGCAAAATTCTAGCAAAAAGGGTCAATCCGGTCATTCACCACAGCTGTCAAATCACAATATGGGGCCGACTTATTAAGCCCCTTCAGGCTCACCAGAAACAGGAGTTAAGAAGCAGCGGTCTTAAGACCACTGCTCCTTAACTCGTCCATCAGCTCTGAGGCAGGCGGACAGAAATCAGCCCGATTGTATACGATCAGGTTGATTGACCCCCCCCTGCTAGTGGTCGATTGGCCGCAAATCTGCATCGGGCGGCATTGCACCAGAACTGCGTGTGCAATGTTAAATGCCGACAGAGTATGCAGGGCAGACATGATTCACTATAGCAAATCATGCCCACCAGGGACACAACTATTTGAGACCTGTTATTCAGGTCATACTGTAGATAAGTAAAATCATACCATTAAATGAGAAATTATAGTGTACAAATCTCTTTCTGTGGAATCAGGATTACAAATCTGTTTATATTTACAGTATCTAAAACTTGTGGTTCTAATACATTAAAAGTTCTTAAAATATTAAGTAACAATACACTTTTACAATAAAAAAGTTAAGGTAGATTACAAATGGAGCTCAAAAATAACAGAATTTATGCTTACCTGATAAATTACTTTCTCCAACGGTGTGTCCGGTCCACGGCGTCATCCTTACTTGTGGGAATATCTCTTCCCCAACAGGAAATGGCAAAGAGTCCCAGCAAAAGCTGGCCATATAGTCCCTCCTAGGCTCCGCCCACCCCAGTCATTCGACCGACGGACAGGAGGAAAAAACAGGAGAAACTATAGGGTGCCGTGGTGACTGTAGTTAGAGAAAATAATTCATCAAACCTGATTAAAAAACCAGGGCGGGCCATGGACCGGACACACCGTTGGAGAAAGTAATTTATCAGGTAAGCATAAATTCTGTTTTCTCCAACATTGGTGTGTCCGGTCCATGGCGTCATCCTTACTTGTGGGAACCAATACCAAAGCTTTAGGACACGGATGAAGGGAGGGAGCAAATCAGGTTACCTAGACAGAAGGCACCACAGCTTGCAAAACCTTTCTCCCAAAAATAGCCTCTGAAGAAGCAAAAGTATCAAATTTGTAAAATTTGGCAAAAGTGTGCAGTGAAGACCAAGTCGCTGCCTTACATATCTGATCAACAGAAGCCTCGTTCTTGAAGGCCCATGTGGAAGCCACAGCCCTAGTGGAGTGAGCTGTGATTCTTTCAGGAGGCTGCCGTCCGTCAGTCTCGTAAGCCAATCGGATGATGCTTTTAAGCCAAAAGGAAAGAGAGGTAGAAGTCGCTTTTTGACCTCTCCTTTTACCAAAATAGACAACAAACAGAGAAGAAGTTTGTCTGAACTCTTTTGTAGCTTCTAAATAGAATTTTAGAGCACGGACTACGTCTAAATTGTGTAACAAACGTTCCTTCTTTGAAACTGGATTCGGACACAAAGAAGGTACAACTATCTCCTGGTTAATATTTTTGTTAGAAACAACCTTTGGAAGAAAACCAGGCTTAGTACGCAAAACAACCTTATCTGCATGGAACACCAGATAGGGCGGAGAACACTGCAGAGCAGATAACTCAGAAACTCTTCTAGCAGAAGAAATAGCAACCAAAAACCAAACTTTCCAAGATAACAACTTAATATCTATGGAATGTAAAGGTTCAAACGGAACCCCTTGAAGAACTGAAAGAACTAGATTTAAACTCCAGGGAGGAGTCAAAGGTCTGTAAACAGGCTTGATCCTAACCAGAGCCTGAACAAATGCTTGAACATCTGGCACAGCTGCCAGTCGTTTGTGTAATAAGACAGATAAAGCAGAAATCTGTCCCTTTAGAGAACTCGCTGATAATCCTTTATCCAAACCTTCTTGTAGAAAAGAAAGGATCTTAGGGATTTTGATCTTATTCCATAAGAATCCCTTGGATTCACACCAGCAGATATATCTTTTCCATATTTTATGGTAAATTTTTCTAGTTACCGGTTTTCTGGCTTGAACTAGAGTATCTATCACAGAATCTGAAAACCCACGCTTTGATAGAATCAAGCGTTCAATTTCCAAGCCATCAGCTGGAGGGAGACCAGATTTGGATGTTCGAATGGACCCTGTACAAGAAGATCCTGTCTCAAAGGTAGCTTCCATGGTGGAACCGATGACATATTCACCAGGTCTGCATACCAAGTCCTGCGTGGCCACGCAGGAGCTATCAAGATCACTGAGGCCCTCTCCTGCTTGATCCTGACTACCAGCCTGGGGATGAGAGGAAACGGTGGGAACACATAGGCTAAGTTGAAGGTCCAAGGCGCTACTAGTGCATCCACTAGAGTCGCCTTGGGATCCCTTGATCTGGACCCGTAGCAAGGAACCTTGAAGTTCTGACGAGACGCCATCAGATCCATATCTGGAATGCCCCATAATTGAGTCAATTGGGCAAAGATCTCCGGGTGGAGTTCCCACTCCCCCGGATGGAATGTCTGACGACTCAGATAATCCGCCTCCCAGTTTTCCACACCTGGGATGTGGATCGCAGATAGGTGGCAGGAGTGATCCTCCGCCCATTTTATTATTTTGGTCACTTCTTTCATCGCCAGGGAACTCCTTGTTCCCCCCTGATGATTGATATAAGCAACAGTCGTCATGTTGTCTGATTGGAATCTTATGAATCTGGCCTTTGCTAGTTGAGGCCAAGCCCTGAGAGCATTGAATATCGCTCTCAGTTCCAGAATGTTTATCGGGAGAAGAGACTCTTCCCGAGACCATAGTCCCTGAGCTTTCAGGGATTCCCAGACCGCGCCCCAGCCCACTAGACTGGCGTCGGTCGTGACGATGACCCACTCTGGTCTGCGGAAGTTCATTCCCTGGGACAGGTGTTCCAGGGTTAGCCACCAACGGAGTGAGTCTCTGGTCTTCTGATCTACTTGAATCACTGGAGACAAGTCTGTATAGTCCCCATTCCACTGTTTCAGCATGCACAGTTGTAATGGTCTTAGATGAATTTGCGCAAAAGGAACTATGTCCATTGCTGCAACCATCAACCCTACTACTTCCATGCACTGAGCTACGGAAGGACAAGGAATAGAATGAAGAACTTGACAAGCGTTTAGAAGTTTTGACTTTCTGACTTCTGTCAGGAAAATCCTCATTTCTAAAGAATCTATTATTGTTCCCAAGAAGGGAACTCTTGTCGACGGAGACAGGGAACTTTTTTCTATGTTCACCTTCCATCAGTGAGATCTGAGAAAGGCCAGAACGATGTCTGTGTGAGCCTTTGCCTTTGAAAGAGACGACGCTTGTATTAGAATGTCGTCCAAGTACGGTACTACTGCGATGCCCCTTGGTCTTAGAACCGCTAGAAGGGATCCGAGTACCTTGGTGAAAATCCTTGGAGCCGTGGCTAACCCGAATGGGAGGGCCACAAACTGGTAATGTTTGTCCAGAAAGGCGAACCTTAGGAACTGATGATGTTCTTTGTGGATAGGAATATGTAGATACGCATCCTTTAGATCCACGGCAGTCATAAATTGACCTTCCTGGATTGTGGGTAGAATCGTTCGAATGGTCTCCATTTTGAACGATGGTACTCTGAGAAATTTGTTTAGGATCTTTAAATCCAGAATTGGTCTGAAAGTTCCCTCTTTTTTGGGAACTACAAACAGATTTGAGTAAAAACCCATCCCTTGTTCCGCCGTTGGAACTGGGTGAATCACTCCCATCTTTAACAGGTCTTCTACACAATGTAAGAATGCCTATCTCTTTATTTGGTTTGAGGATAAGTGAGACATGTGGAACCTTCCCCTTGGGGGTAGTTCCTTGAATTCCAGAAGATAACCCTGAGAAACTATTTCTAGTGTCCAGGGATCCTGAACATCTCTTGCCCAAGCCTGAGCAAAGAGAGAGAGTCTGCCCCCTACTCGATCCGGTCCCGGATCGGGGGCTACTCCTTCATGCTGTTTTTTTAGCAGCAGCAGGTTTCTTGGCCTGCTTACCCTTGTTCCAGCCTTGCATAGGTTTCCAGGCTGGTTTGGTTTGAGAAGCATTACCCTCTTGTTTAGAGGATGCAGAGTTAGAAGTCGGTCCGCTCCTGAAATTGCGAAAGGAACGAAAATTAGACTTATTCTTGGCTTTGAAAGGCCTATCTTGTGGGAGGGCGTGGCCCTTTCCCCCAGTGATGTCTGAAATAATCTCTTTCAATTCTGGCCCAAAGAGAGTCTTACCCTTGAAGGGGATATTAAGCAATTTTGTCTTGGAAGATACATCCGCTGACCAAGACTTTAGCCAAAGCGCTCTGCGCGCCACAATAGCAAACCCAGAATTTTTCGCCGCTAATCTAGCTAGTTGCAAAGCGGCATCTAAAATAAAAGAATTAGCCAACTTGAGTGCGTGAACTCTGTCCATAACCTCCTCATACGGAGTCTCTCTACTGAGCGACTTTTCTAGTTCCTCGAACCAGAACCACGCTGCTGTAGTGACAGGAACAATGCACGAAATGGGTTGCAGGAGGTAACCTTGCTGTACAAAAATCTTTTTAAGCAAACCCTCCAATTATTTATCCATAGGATCTTTGAAAGCACAACTATCCTCTATAGGAATAGTAGTGCGCTTGTTTAAAGTAGAAACTGCCCCCTCGACCTTAGGGACTGTCTGCCATAAGTCCTTTCTGGGGTCGACCATAGGAAATAATTTCTTAAATATAGGAGGGGGGACAAAAGGTATGCCGGGCTTCTCCCACTCCTTATTCACTATGTCCGCCACCCGCTTGGGTATAGGAAAAGCGTTGGGGTGCACCGGAACCTCTAGGAACTTGTCCATCTTGCATCATTTTTCTGGAATGACCAGGTTGTCACAATCATCCAGAGTAGATAACACCTCCTTAAGCAGTGCGCGGAGATGCTCTAATTTAAATTTAAATGTCACAACATCAGGTTCAGCTTGTTGAGAAATTTTTCCTGAATCTGAAATTTCCCCATCTGACAAAACCTCCCTCATGGCCCCTTCAGATTGGTGTGAGGGTATAACAGAGCAATTATCATCAGCGCCCTCCTGCTCTTCAGTGTTTAAAACAGAGCAATCGCGCTTTCTCTGATATGTAGGCATTTTGAATAAAATATTTGCTATGGAGTTATCCATTACTGCCGTTAATTGTTGCATAGTAATAAGCATTGGCGCGCTAGAAGTACTAGGGGCCTCCTGCGTGGGCAAAACTGGTGTAGACACAGAAGGAGATGATGTAGAACTATGTCTACTCTCTTCATCTGATGAATCATCTTGGGCAACCTTACTATCTGTGGCAGTACTGTCCTTACTTTGTTTGGACGCTATGGCACAATTATCACACAATTTTGAAGGGGGACACACATTGACCTTCAAACATATAGAACATAGCTTATCTGAAGGTGCAGACATGTTAAACAGGCTTAAACTTGTCAAGAAAATACAAAAAAAACGTTTAAAATAAAACCGTTACTGTCTCTTTAAATTTTAAACAGTGCACACTTTATTACTGAATATGTGAAAAAGTATGAAGGAATTGTTCAAAATTTACCAAATTTTCACCACAGTGTCTTAAAGCATTCAAAGTATTGCACACCATTTTTCAGAGCTTTAACCCTTAAAATAAAGAAACCGGAGCCGGTTACAGTTTTAACCCCTCTACAGTCCCAGCTACAGCCTTTGCTGCGACTTTACCAAACCCAGGGGGGAATACGATACCCAATGAAGCCTTCTAGTAACTTTTCCAACTACTTTCAGATCCTCACACATGCATCTACATGTCTTGCTCTCAAAAGTAACTGCGCAGTAATGGCGCGAAAATGAGGCTCAGCCTACAACTGGGAAGGCCCTTCCTGACTGGAAAGGTGTCTAACACAGTGCCTGACGTTAAAAAACGTTCCCCAAGCTTATAAGTGTGAATTACAAGCATAAACATGTATAAAATGCCCAAATAAAGCAATCAATTTTGCCCATAAAAATGTCTACCAGTTTTATAGCCCATATTAAGCCCTTTATTCTGTTTGAGACTAAGAAAATGGCTTACCGGTCCCCATGAGGGGAAATGACAGCCTTCCAGCATTACACAGTCTTGTTAGAAATATGGCTAGTCATACCTTAAGCAGAAAAGTCTGCTAACTGTTTCCCCCAACTGAAGTTACTTCATCTCAACAGTCCTATGTGGAAACAGCAAACGATTTTAGTTACTGTCTGCTAAAATCATCTTCCTCTTACAAACAGAACTCTTCATCTTTTTCTGTTTCAGAGTAAATAGTGCATACCAGCACTATTTTAAAATAACAAAATCTTGATAGTAGAATAAAAAACTACAACTAAACACCACATACTCTTAACCATCTCCGTGGAGATGTTGCCTGTGCAACGGCAAAGAGAATGACTGGGGTGGGCGGAGCCTAGGAGGGACTATATGGCCAGCTTTTGCTGGGACTCTTTGCCATTTCCTGTTGGGGAAGAGATATTCCCACAAGTAAGGATGACGCCGTGGACCGGACACACCAATGTTGGAGAAATTAGCGCTTGTGTGCTAAAATCACTCAAGTTAAATCCATAGCTCTTTTATTTTTGAGCTCATATTAAAAGTTGAAAGTAATATATTAGCACTCGGGCAAAAGTCTAGGGCACACTAACATCTAGCACAGGTGCAGTAAATCCCTCAAATATTAGACTTCTATGAAGGTGCACTGAAAAACTCATGTCAGCTATTGCTTGTGCTAAGCCAAAAAGGGAAGTTCTTCTTACTTTTAAATTATGATTTTGTAGTGAAATATAAGTTTAAAACATTGCATATATACATAAATATGTTCACACTCCAGGGGCAGAACTACTATTGGTGCAGCAGGTGCAATGCTACCAGGGCCCAATGGCTTGGTGGGCCCATACCAACCAGTCTATACATAGTTGTGCACCCCTGTATTTGTCACAGAGTATTTTAAAGTGTAACCTCTTATGTGTGCTTACGTATAACCCTCCGTGAAATCAACTTTCTCCAAGTTCCACAATTAGTGGCTATCACGGGGTTAATATAGAAGTATATTCCACAATGTAGGTATAAGTATACTGATATCAACAAGGCTAACCCCTGTTCTGTCCAGACTCGCCTTATAGATTCGGCAATAGCTGTGGTAGTTTGAGGACATCCAATCAAACTCCCCTGTGTAGTCACAAGAAACCAGTCCTGGTTAGCAAATATTGTTTGTACTGAGAGAGTGTAATACCTTGATATAGTGCCAGCGGTGTGTTCACAGCACAGGCTGTGATGTTGAAAGCGCTGGGGCTCTCCACTCCGCCCTTAAATAAAAGTAATCAAATATTGAAGCAACAAAGTAGCAGTTCCAAATACATCAAACAGGAGAAAATATGCTGGTTAAAACATGCATTTTACTGTGCAAAAAAGTTAAAAAGAACTAAAGGGCACAATGTGTACAATCCTAATTAGATATGTGCATTCGGCAGTTTCAGTTTCGTTCGTGGCATTCGGTTTTTTTTGGAGTCAAATTTCTTCTTGTGAAAGTTCAACAAACTAAGATCTGTGCAAATCCAGATGTTAGTGTGTTGTACTTTCACAAGAAAAGAGAAAAATGCAATAAGTGACCATCATCTACCGCATTTTGCAGAGAACGAAATGCAGATGTCTAATCCATGTCTAATCCATTTGCAGGATTTATAAGTATTAAGTACAGGTTGCAGGTCATCTATTTAACTGTCTATATATATTGAAAATCATTATACAGAGCAACAAATATATTATTACTAGTACTTAAAGGAATAGTCTAGTCAAAATTAAACTTTCATGATTCAGTAGAGCATGTAATTTTAAGCAACTTTCTAATTTACTCCTATTATCAAATTTTCTTTGTTCTCTTGGTATCCTTATTTGAATATAAGCTTAGAAGCCAGCCCATTTTTGGTTCAGCATCTGGGTAGTGCTTGCTGATTGGTGGCTACATTTAGACACCAATCTAAAAGCACTACCCAGGTGCTGAACCTAAAATGGGCTGGCTTCTATGCTTGCATTCTTGCTTTTTCAAATAAAGATACCATTAGAACGAAGAAAAATGTATAATAGGAGTAAATTAGAAAGTTGCTTAAAATTGCATGCTTTATCTGAATCATGAAAAATTACTTTTGACTAGACTATTCCTTTAATACTGAGTTACCTTTGGGGGCCCAACATTTTTTTTTGCAACAGAATAACATACATA
Organism: Bombina bombina; assembly: GCF_027579735.1. Lineage (NCBI taxonomy): Eukaryota > Metazoa > Chordata > Amphibia > Anura > Bombinatoridae > Bombina > Bombina bombina. Next base: position 793,398,318 of record NC_069504.1, read on the forward strand.
CATTTATATTTACACACACATTTGAGCCCTTTCCCGTAAAGTGTCTGATCATATACTATATCCCTTTAAATCACTGTTAAAAGATTTTTTTTTTCCAATAATAAATTTTAATTTTACATTTAATATGTATAAATATGAGTGAAATGCTTTATTTGAATATATCATACATGTGTTTTGTTAGGCAGATATTCAAGCGTTAACACTTTACTTCAAGGGACACTGAACCCAAATTTTTCATTCCTGATTCAGATAGAGCATGACATTTTAAGCAACTTTCTAATTTACTCCTATTATCAAATTTTCTTCATTCTCTTGATATCTTTATTTGAAATGCAAGAACGTAAGTTTAGATGACTGCCCATTTTTGGTGAACAACCTGGGTTGTCCTTGCTGATTGGTGGATAAATTTATCCACCAATAGAAAAGTGCTGTCCAGAATTCTAAACTAAAAAAAAAGCTTAGATGCCTTCTTTTTCAAATAAAGATAGCAAGACAATGAAGAAAAATTGATAATAGGAGTAAATTAGAAAGTTGCTTAAAATTGCATGCCCTATCTGAATGCCGAAATAAAAAATTTGGGTTCAGTGTCCCTTTCAGGTTTCCAAAAGTGCTACATTTTCCAGAGCTTTTTTAACTCGCCAATCTGAGCGATAGTGGCGCACATTGCACTATCTATTCAAAGTATAAGGTGTGCTAAAAAAATGTCAGCCTGTATTAAGATTCTCTGGTAAACCTTTTTTTACTTTACACTTTTAATAGCAGATTGTGCATTATTCTTAGTGCTAAGCATAAGAAACCCTGAGCTTTCAATGGTGCACCACTTATAATTTAGCCTTATTGACAAAAAGAGAAAAGTGGGTTTTTTGTTTTTGGATCATCCCCCGCCACACACGAAATTAAAGAAAAATATTCTTTTACTATAATTAAGATAAAAAAACAAACAAACCAATTTTTATATTATAGTAGATTTGTTATGTGACACCATCATCAATTGCATGCATATCATCAAATATGCAGTTCTGATACTCTGTTTCATAAATCATCATCTTATTTGATAAAAAAAAAATCACTTCTACACTTTTTCCTCATTATTCATGTCAAGGTATCAATTGCAGTAGCCTCGAGAAAGATAAAAAAAAAATCAAGCCTACTGAATGCTAATTTCCTAGAAGTGCATTTTGCTTTATAAATAGCTGTTGATTGGTCTCAGTCTTAATAAGCAAACCTACACCATCAACAATTAGACTTAATAAAGAGACATTACATTTTAAACAACTTTTCAATATACATAGTTTGCCAAACTTACTTCATTCTTTTGGTATCCTTTCTTGAAGGAGCAGCAATGCACTACTAGGAGTTGACATCAGATACGCCAATGACAAGAGGCATATGTTTGTTGCCACCAATAAGCAGCTATCTTCCAATATTGCAATTATGCGCCTAAGCCTAGCTAGGCTTTTCAACAAAGAACACAGAGAAAACAAAGCTAATTTGATAATATAAGTAAATTTTAAAGTTGTTTAAAATTGTATTCTCTATCTGAATTATGAAAGAAAAATTTTGTGTTTCATCTCCCTTTAATGTTAACCATTTTGTTTAGTTTTTAATTGTTTTTAAGCAATAACTTTACTAAACCCCTCTACACTATACAAATATTTAAAGGAGCATAATATTGCAATAAGAAAATAAATGAATGAATTGGAGTTGGGAGGGGGTGGTTTGCACTGTTTCTTGCATTTAATTATGCATCTGATCACAATCTTGCCCTTCTTTTTGATAGATTACACAATTTCTGAACTTCTTGTGTGCTTTTACAGTGATCACAATTCTAAAATGATTTTCCATTAATACATCTGAAGTTTGAAATTGTTACCTTCCCATAAAAAAATTAATTAGTTATCTGTGTTGTTAAAACAATGATCAGTGACATAAAATAGCAATTTGGGAGGTTTTAACTATTTCCTCACAGGTTAAAGGACCTGCATGTTTATTGATGTCCCATAAACATTAAAGGGACACTAGACACAATTTTTTTATTTCATGATTAAGATAGAGCAAGCAATTTTAAGCAACTTTCTAATTTACTTCTATTATCAATTTGTCTATGTTTTCTTGCTATCTTTTGGCTAGATTACGAGTTTTGCATTATGAGGGGTGCGGTACTAACTTGCACGTTATTGTCACCGCTCACTTACCTACAGCGCTGGTATTACAGGTTTTTACAAACCCGGCATTAAAAGGCAATAAGTGAGCGTAGAGCAACATTGTGCTCCAATACCAGCGCTGCTTAAGTTAGCGGTGAGCTGGTTATACGTGCTCGTGCACTATTTCCCCATAGACATCAATGGGGAAAGCCAGCTGGGAAAAAGTCTAACACCTGCCAAAAAGCAGCGTAAAGCTCAGTAACTCAGCCCCATTGATTCCTATGGGGAAACACATTTTATGTTTACACCTAACACCATAACATGAACCCCGAGTCTAAACACCCCTAATCTTACACTTATTAACCCCTAATCTGGCGCCCCCGACATCGCCGCCACCTACATTATACTTATTAACCCCTAATCTGCCGCTCCGGACATCGCCGCAACCTACATTATACTTATTAACCCCTAATCTGCTGCCCCAAACATCACCGACACCTACATTATATTTATTAACCTCTAATCTCCCGCCCCCAATGTCGCGGCAACCTACCTACATTTATTAACCCCTAATCTGCCGCCCCCAACGTTGCCGCCACTATATTAAACATATTAACCCCTAAACCGCCGCAATCCTGCATCGCAAATACTAGTTAAATATTATTAACCCCTAATCTGCAGTCCCTAATGTCGCCGCCACTATATTAAATTTATTAACCCTTAAATCTAAGTCTAACCCTCACCCTAACACCCACTAACTTAAATATAATTAAAATAAATCTAAATAAAACCAACTATTAATAACTAAATAATTCCTATTTAAAACTAAATACATACCTGTAAAATAAACCCTAAGCTAGCTACAATATAACGAATAGTTACATTGTAGCTAGCTTAGGGTTAATTTTTATTTTACAGGCAAGTTTGTATTTATTTTAACTAGGTAGAATAGTTACTAAATAGTTATTAACTATTTAATAACTACCTAGCTAAAATAAATACAAATTGACCTGTAAAATAAAACCTAATCTGTCTTACACTAACACTTAACACTACCCTACAATTAAATAAATTACCTAAATTAAATACAATTAAATAAATTAAATATAATTAGCTAAATTACAAAAAAACACACTAAATTACAGAAAATAAAAAACAAATTACAAGATCTTTAAACTAACTACACCTAATCTAATAGCCCTATAAAAATAAAAAAAGCCCATCCAAAATAAAAAAGCCCACCCAAAATAAAAAAAACCCTAGCCTAAACTAAACTAAACTACCAATAGCCCTTAAAAGGGCCTTTTGCGGGGCATTGCCCCAAAGAAATCAGCTCTTTTACCTGTAAAAAAAAAAATACAAACAACCCCCTGAACAGTAAAACCCACCACCCACACAACCAACTCCCCAAATAAAACCCTAACTAAAAGAACCTAAGTTCCCCATTGCCCTGAAAAGGGCATTTGGATGGGCATTGCCCTTAAAAGGGCATTTAGCTCTATTGCGGCCCAAACCCCTAATCTAAAAATAAAACCCACCCAATACACCCTTAAAAAATCCTAACACTAACCCCCTGAAGATCCACTTAAAGTTTTGAAGAGCTGACATCCATCCTCAACGAAGCCGGGAGTGGTCCTCCAGATGTGCAGAAGTCTTCACCCAGACGGCATCTTCTATCTTCATCCTTCCGACGCGGAGCAATCAGCCAATAGGATTGATCTTGCATTCTATTGGCTGATTGGAACAGCCAAAATAATGCAAGCTCAATTATATTGGCTGAATGCATCAGCCAATAGGATTTTTTCTACCTTAATTCCGATTGGCTGATAGAGTTCTATCAGCCAATCGGAATCTAAGCGACACCATCTTGGATGACGTCATTTAAAGGAACCTTCATTCAGCAAGAAGCTGTCGATTGAAGAGGATGCTCCGCGCCGGATGTCTTGAAGATGGACCCGCTCTGCGTCAGAAGGATGAAGGTAGAAGATGCCGTCTGGGTGAAGACTTCTGCCTGTCTGGAGGACCACTTCTGCCGGCTTCGTTGAGGACATCTTGCCGCTTGGATGAAGACTTCTCCCGGCTTCGTTGAGGATGGATGTCGGCTCTTCAAAACTGTAAGTGGATCTTCAGGGGGTTAGTGTTAGGATTTTTTAAGGGTGTATTCGGTGGGTTTTATTTTTAGATTAGGGGTTTGGGCCGCAATAGAGCTAAATGCCCATTTAAGGGCAATACCCATCCAAATGCTCTTTTCAGGGCAATGGGGAGCTTAGGTTTTTTTAGTTAGGGTTTTATTTGGGGGGTTAGTTGTGTTAGTGGTGGGTTTTACTGTTGGGGGGTTGTTTGTATTTTTTTCTTACAGGTAAAAGAGTTGATTTCTTTGGGGCAATGCCCCGCAAAAAGACCCTTTTAAGGGCTATTGGTAGTTTAGTTTAGGCTAGGGTTTTTTGTTTTTTTTTGGGTGGTCTTTTTTTATTTTGATAGGGCTATTAGATTAGATGTAATTAGTTTAAACGTCTTGTAAATAATTTTTATTTTCTGTAATTTAGTGTTTGTTTGTTTTTGTAATTTAGTTAATTATATTTAATTTATTTAATTGTATTTAATTTAGGGAATTTATTTAATTGTAGGGTAGTGTTAGGTGTTAGTGTAACTTAGGTTAGGTTTTATTTTACAGGTAAACTTGTATTTATTTTAACTAGGTAGTTAGTAAATAGTTAATAACTATTTAGTAACTATTCTACCTAATTAAAATAAATACAAACTTGCCTGTAAAATAAAAATAAACCCTAAGCTATAAGTTATATTGTAGCTAGCTTAGGGTTTATTTTACAGGTAAGTATTTAGTTTTAAATAGGAATTATTTAGTTATTAATAGTAGGTTTTATTTAGATTTATTTTACTTATATTTAAATTAGTGGGTTTCAGTTAGGGTTAGACTTAGATTTTGGGGTTAATAAATTTAGTATAGTGGCGGCGACGTTGGATGCGGCAGATTAGGGGTTAATAAATATAGGTAGGTGGCGGCAATGTTGGGGCGGCAGATTAGGGGTTAATAATATTTAACTAGTGTTTGCGAGGCGGAAGTGCGGCGGTTTAGGGGTTAATATGTTTATTATAGTGGTGGCGATGTCCGGAGTGGCAGATTAGGGGTAAATAATTTTATTATAGTGTTTGCGATGCGGGAGGGCCTTGGTTTAGGGGTTAATATGTAGTTTATGGCTGTTAGTGTATTTTTTAGCACTTTAGTTATGAGTTTTATGCTACAGCTTTGTAGCGTAAAACTCATAACTACTGACTTTAGAATGCGTTATGAATCTTGACGGGATAGGCTGTACCGCTCACTTTTTGGCCTCCCAGGACAAGCTCGTAATACCGGAAGTCCCATTGAAAAAAAGACTATACGCAATTTGCATAAGTTGATTTGCGGTAAGGCCAAAAAAGTGTGTGGGACAGCTGTACCTACAAGACTTGTAATTGCAGCGGTAGTGAAAAAGCAGCATTATGAGCCTTAACGCTGCTTTTTACTCATAATGCAAAACTCGTAATCTAGCCGTTTATTTGAAAAAGAAGGCATCTAAGCTAAAGTGCCTGCCAAATTTTGGTTCAGACCCAGGAAGCACTTGTTTATTGGTGCTGTCCAATCAGCAAGGACAACCCAGGTTGTGAACCAAAAATGAGTCGGCTTCTAAACTTACATTCTTGCTTTTCAAATAAAGATAGCAAGAGAATGAAGAAAAATTGATAATAGGAGTAAATTAGAAACGTGCTTAAAATTCCATGCTCTATCTGAATCATGAAAGAAAATATTTGGGTTCAGTGTCCCTTTAAATACCTCTCATGCACCTCCCTTTATTTATGGATGTTGCCATTTTGGAACTTTGGTTACACTGCAGGTATCTGAAGGAAGTCACTGCGCATGTGCAATTACATCAGCACTGGAATGTAGTGGAAGCTAAATTTCAACAATGGCGGCACCCTTGACTAGAGGGAAGCTGGGATTAACTTCAATACTATGCTTATAAAATGTATTTAGTGTTTAGTGTCTCTTTTATACTATGCAGAGATGTAAATTGGAGACATATTTGCTCCAGAATCATAGATATATGAATGTCTTTCTAATTGATTTGAACAGGGGCATTATCAGTATACTGGGCATGTGCATATGTTGGGTTATCAATTTTGCTCATTTTTATTAGTGTAGAAGGGCTTATTATTATTATTTTTTTTTAATTTCCATTGATCAATTAATCAGGATGTGTTTGCATCTGTTGGCAACATTGATAATGAAAAAAAAATGCTGCCAATAAACAATGCAATTGACTGTGATCATATTGATCATGGAAATAATCATTGGCGGCTGTTAGCATGCAGATCAATAACAATAGATTGGTTTCAACCCCTATGTGTTTAAAACCCACAAAGGAGGTTAAACATACAGGGCAAGATTAGGAGTGGAGCGCTATCTTAACATGCACCCGCAAAGGGGCAAATTTGCCCCTTTACAGGTGCACGTTAAATAACCAGCCATTACAAAGTGGCTGGTTAATGCTGTCGCAAGCTCGCGGTTTCACTTTGCGCTTGGCGCAATTACCCAGAGGTCAGACCTCTGGTTAAAAAGAAAAAAATGCCCCAATTGCCCCCAATATAAAGATTACAGTACTTAACAATTAAATATAAATATGAGCATTTTTATTTTTATTTAAAACCCCCCAGCATGAAGCAGTTTTAAAGGGTTAAAATGAGGAGATTTGAAAAAAATAATGGCAGCTAAAGTGCCTTTACATTGAAGTCAATTGTGTTTTCACTATAAATATATATGCTTATATACGTTACGTACATATATACTGTATTTATGCGTGAATATGTGTATATACGCATATAAACGAATACATTTATATGTATATATTCATATGCATATATATTTATTTATTGATGCCCAATGCTGCATGATTTGCCCCCTGCGCTGCTCTAGGTAGTTTGCCGCCTCTATCTCTAAAACAAGGCTTCCATTGAAGCATATGGAAGTGTGCTTCCGGGCAATGCAAACGTGAGGTCAAGTTCGCATTGCGCCGCACTTGTAATACTATTGTACATTTACATGCACTCGTATTACCGAGTGGAGCGCAAATATCTCGCTCGAGGAAGTGCAAAATATTGTGCTCTACTTGTAATCTAGTCCACAGTTAGAATCAGCTATGGACAAGCAATAAGCTACCAATCCCTTGCTCAGTTCTGGACCAGAGCTGACTTTAACTATGTGTTGAACGCCTTTTTGGAGGTTAAGCACATAGGTACAGACAAGCAGAGTCCTTTAAAACATACTCGTCATTACAAATTAAATCCCTAAGATCGCTACCGCCTACCATACAGTAAATAGAAGCAGTAATTGTTGAAAAACAAATCAATATTTTCTAAAGTGAAATTTAACACAGAAACAAATTCAACATTTTTATTAAGTTTCAGTTGATTGACACAGAAGAGGAAACATCTTTTATGTACAACAATTAATAACTCACTGTCTTTGGATTAACAAGATTAAACAAGAAAAAATAATTCATGGAAAAGTTGCCTGGCAGAGGTGGTAGAGAAATGTAAAACCTTTTGGTTGATTGATGTCTCCACTAATGTGAAATAATCTGTTTGGTTTTTTTTTCACAGCTTTTAAGTATTTCATTATCTAAATAAAAAAAAACATTGTTCTAGTGGTTTACTTTTTAAAAACTAGATCACCCCTAAAATGTTTGTAAATCTTCTGCTTTAAAGACATAGCAGGAATATGTACTTACAGTAAAATCACTTTATACTGAATAGATCTGTAGGACACATTTATGTGATAAAAACTGAATTTATTACCTCACACTACATAGAGGGGCATATTGAAGAATAAATAAGTAGCAACATAACACTTGGTGGGTCATGTGATTTTTTAATATCTGGAATTCTTTATTTGTTTAGCAGCATATACCATGTGGTATGTTTGTGATTATAAGATGTTATAGGGTCTTATGGTGTCACCACAAAATCTACCTAATGAATTAATTGACAGCGGGGGTTGTTTCTCTGTGACCCTAGAATGCTTTTTCTAGCCTCTGGGTCGTCCAAGGCTCCCCCCTCCCTCGTTAGTGGCACCATTCAATCAGACCCCGCTGAGCTGACGAGTGAAAAGCTCTGAGGTGCCAGGGGAGTCTGTGCTTTTAGTCCAGGAAATGTGACTGATTCAGATCAAACAGCATGTGTATGGAGCCCAAAAACAAGGCCACAGGGTGACAGATCCTCTCACCACCTCCCTTTGAAGTCCCACACGTTAGGGTCCAACTTTACCATACATATAGTTACCACTCTACAACTGGGAATGTAATGAGGCCAGAGTAACCCCCAAATTACCACAGAAGCCTGTAAT